>NC_083292.1:39269657-39560070 GCF_963506605.1 Zootoca vivipara
GACAGAGCCGATTAGATTTCCCCTCCCTGGCCCACTGAAAGGGGGTGGAAGGGAACCCTGCGGAAGAGCACAGCTGGCTCAGGCCTGTTCAGGGAAAGAGGGGTGGGCTGAGAGGAATCGACAGCCTTGCATAGGATTTAAGAAGTGGCCTTAGGCAGAGCCAGACCCTTAGCGCAGTATTGTCTACACTGACCGGCAGCAGTTCTCTGGGGTTTCAGGCAAGGGACGATCTGCCATCAAGGATCGAACCGGGGACCTTTTGCAGGCGAATCAGGTGCTCTATCCCTGAGCTGCCGCCGTTCCTTTAAAAACAGTAGTAAGCTTCCAGTCCTCATGGTTCTGAAGAAATAGGAGGGAAGGAAGATGCCTTTTACAGAACCCCTGGTCCATCTGGTATTGCCTGTACTGATCGGCAGAAGCTCCCTAGGATTTCAGGCAGGGGTCGTACCCAACCCTACCTTTGGGGGTCAAACTTGGGGCCTTCTGCAGTCAGAGCAGTTGTTCTATCGCTGAGCTTTGGGCCCTTCCCTGACAATAGAGTCTTGCCTCAAGAAGGGTTTCCATGTCCTCTCATCTCTGCATTGCCTTCAGACACCCAGAACGTGAAAAGAAAACCAGTTGAGTGCCTCTGAGCACGTGCAAAGTGGCTCACCCACACCGTTCCTGTCATGTGGCTAGATCCTGCCTATTGGTGCTTTTAGGAGGCAGGCTTTTCGGTTCCGGGAGTATGTTTGTGAGGCTCCGCCCAGGACCACATTGTTTGTGTGGACATCAAGTGGTCTGGCTGCAAGAAGGCAAGGATAGAGAACTTCTTGCTGGACTCTCAACTCTCATTGTCATCACGCACTGACCATTGGCCAGTCTGGGCTGCCGAGGCGGATGGACGTTGTCATCCAAAGACCAAGGGGAGGATGCTGCGAACCAGAAGTAGCCCTCAGTGCTGGGGCTCAGTCCCTAGATACATGGAAGCAAGGACCCCCGGGTCAGATGCCTCTGAGCATGTGCAAAGAGAGTTTCTCCCGCAGCCACTGAGGAAGCACACCCCAGCTTCCCGTAACCTCAGAGGCAGTATGGCCTTATGGTCAGGGCAGATGGTGATGGTGAGCTCCCTAGGAGGGCAGTGGCCTCTCCTTCCTTGGAGGTTTCTAAGCAGAGGTTGGATGGCCATCTGTCATAGATGCTTTAGCTGCGATTTCCGCTTTGTGGTGGGTTGAACTAGATGACCCTTGGGGGTTCCTTCTACACCTCTACGATTCTGTGATGGGTGAGACATTTGGACGGCACGACACTGGCTAACCCAGCTCCAAATCGTGCACAGAGTAAAAATGTCCCGGCGTCCTTGAGGAACTACAGCCAGGCAAGGGTGCCAAACTCTTTATTTTTATTTTACAGGTAGGGCTTGACCCTCTGCAGTCTTGTTTTTCCTTTTTCTAGGGGATTAAGCGCCTAACACACCTTTAGCACAGTGCTCTGCCCTGCCTGGGTTTGGAGCTTCCCTCCGCACGCAGAGCACGGACACACAGCCCCCCACCCCACCCCAGATCATGCGCCACCACACGTCCGCAGCCCTGGGGACAAAGGGGAGGCCACATTCCTTTCTCTTCCCCCCCCCCACCAGCTTGTTTACGTGTTTAAAGGAAAGAATTCAGAGCTGGTGAGAAAGCAAAACAAGGTTAGTTAAGCCGGTTGCCCTTCATCCATTAAGGGTCTAGCTTTAGGATGATGTTGATGTATGCTTTTAGAGGCAGAAGCAACCTTCTAGTATTATTTACTATTATTATTATTATTATTATTATCATCATCAGATTTTACATCGAACTCAGGAAAGTGTGTCTCATTGTGTCGGGGGGGGGGGAGAGACCCCCGCCTCATAGGAATGGCACTCCCATCTTTTGACATCTTGGGGTGGTGATTGGGCTGGATTATTTTCTCTCTTCCAAAGTGGACCCGTTGGAGGTGATACTGATCAGAACTGCTCCAAAGCTTATTCCTCACTTCCTGCGGTCTTGAGCAAGTATTTTATCCCTCCACTTCACAGGTGGTGAATCTCAGACCTGTGCCCCCACCCCAGGCTTCTCTATCTGCCTCATTGAGGTGCTGAAGGACAGAGCTGTGTGTGCCCACCTGACCCCTCTGTGCCCCATAAGCAATCCTGCTGCCTTCAATTGCAGTGCCCTCTTAGGGTTTTGTATGTGGACTATGGGACTCATCATCATCACATTTGCCTCAGGCAGTGCCTCTTCGTAACCATGAGGTCTAGAAACTTGCATCTTTTATATATATAAGTTGAAATGTTCCAGGTGTGGGGAACAAATATGCGAGGGTGTGAACTCAGCTGCATTACAATCCATGCATGTGATGTTTGATGCTCAGACTATCATTTTCTTTTATGTTTCTATAGCTGCCATTTTAGTTTTTATAGCCCAGCTTTTACTGTTATTTCCCATCCAAGTTTCGATGCTGTGTTATAGGGCAGGAGAGAACCCTACTCTGTCATTATAATACGAGCTTTTCTGTTTTAACAGAATATTTCTTTCTTTCTTACTTTTCTTAATAAATCGTATTTTATTAATAATGTTATAAAGGTTTAGGGCACACACACATAGCAGACACGTATTCCACAGAAAACCAGTCCTTCACCCTTCAAAATTTAGGAAATATTCCCTGGGAAAACTACACATTATTTTAGCACACAGAACAATAAAAAAGCCATATTGGCTCTCCTAATTACGGTACTCTAAATATTTCCTCTCCAGAAGGCAATATCTTGGAGACACCTTTCCCATTATTTCTTTTTCACTGACAAATCTTGTCTTAAAGGCATATTTTGTATAGGAATAGGGTGGGCCTGTGGCCTGGATTCAGGTTGACAGGCAGGAGAGAAAGCACACGCTCAAAATTTCTGTGGGAGACCACCTCTTTCTGTAATGTAAGTGTGATGCTCTTAGGGTGGTCTTTGGCTAAGGGGTTGGGCGATGTCTAAAATCTTTAAAGGTTTCTGCACACTTTGTTCTTGGTCTCTCGCCTCCTTGCAAGGAGAGTGGGTAGGTGGGGGGACTCTGTTGCAACAGAAAAATGAAGATCTGCCTTGCTTTGACTGGTTCCTGCCTCCATCCATTCTTCTCTGACTGATCCTGGACTTAGGGGGACTCAGAATCCCTCGGGGAGTTGGACAGCAAAAGTTTCCACAACAATAAGCAAAATAAACCAAAGATAAGGAGTAAAATAACTACTGTTCCAGCAGGTTGAAAGCTGCATAGGTTTGCACATTACTGCTGAACTGGTTGTTCCAAAACATTACAAAAAATACCCATTTTCCCATAAACCTATTAGGCTGTGTTATATGTATTCTTTTGCTATGTTAGCTTAATTATAGTAACCATGATTAACAACATGTTTCTGTCGATGCTGTTTGCCCGATCGTCCTATGCTTTCCTTCAAATTCTGTATTCTAATTTAATATAAAATTTTGCTGGGGTTTGAAAGGGGTGGGGTGGGGGGATGGTGCCCATATTCTGCCTCATCTCTGGAGGCTGTGGAAATAGGAAATCCATAAACCTCATGAATCAGTGAATGTGCTTGCAAATTCTTGACACAGCACCAGTGAGTCATAAGAACAGCTGACATTCGAGGAGGCAGGCAGCCCCATCTTTGCACACCCACCCCACCCACATTGATTTCCAAATCGTCCTCCATGGCTGCACACACACACACACCATACACTTAAAGCACATTGAAAGCACCTGGGAACTGTAGTTTAAGGGTGTTGGGAACTGTAGCGTGGGGGGGGGGGAGTACCACCATCCTCAGGATTAAATGTGTGGTGTGAACCAACCCAAATCCTTAGGAACGAAAATGAAATAGACAAGAAATATCAATATGCGATCAGCGTTTGTTGATCCTCAATCGTCATTACGAGGAATCACAACAGATAAGAAATGCCTACTTTCTTATACCTCTCCCGGTACTTTCTACTTATGATTGCTATGTAAAGCTTTATAGCATGTATTCGTGATGTTCTGGTTCCTTCCTCCCCGTTTCCTGATTTGTTATGTTTTCTTGTTGCCCCTTTACTGTGAAACGTCTCCAAGCAACTTGCGCTTCTCCTCTCCTAACAACATGACAATAAATATTTCTCTTTTTCTTTTTTTAAAAAGAAAGAAATAAGAAATGTGGTTTCCTTGGGAAATCCCCTCATCAATACAGAGGTTCATCACTGGCAAGGAAAGTGCGCTCTGCACATGCTTGTGTCTGTTAGTTTTTGGTTTCATCAAGACTTTATTATGAAGTCAAAAGAGCAATCCAATGCTCTTTAGTTCCGATTAATTTTTTTGCACTATGCCTCTAAACTTCTTTTTCACCACATGGTGTTTATTTGTCCCCCTGCACAGGCCTCTCACCCCCTAACCAAGGGTGGGGGTGGGGGCTAAATATCAACTGCACGGGGGACCCCTGATACCCAGGACACGTCAGCACTCTACATTTAAAGCACACATTCCCCCCCCCCCCAAAAAAAATCCTGGGAACTAGTTTGTTAAGAGTGCTGGAAACCGTAGCTCAGCAAGAGGCTAAAGTACGGTTCCTGAAATTATTCAGATGTAGGGGGGTAAATGTGTTATAAATGTATGCTGTGTGTACACTCCTCACCCCCCAATCAATCTGGTTGCCTGTCCTGCCCACCTCCCAGGATGGAAGCAAACTTTTAACAGCAGAATATCTCTTCTCCCCTTGCCCTCCAGCTTGTTGACTCAAAAAGCCTTCCTGCATTTTCTTCCTCCTGTGCCAAAGGAGCAGGAGGAATCTGCTTCGAAAGTCCCAGAGACTTCAGCGCTCTGCCCAGTGCTGTTTCACACAGTCCGGGGATTCCTGACTGGAGACAAGGGAGGCTGAAAGAGGAAATAGGGCGGCATCTGAGATCGGTCAGTAGAGCGCAAGACTCTTCCTCTCAGATCTGTGGGTTCAAAAGATCCCCCCAAAGGCCCCAAAGATTCCTGCATGGCAGGGGGTTGACTAGAACAGGCATAGGCAAACTTGGCCCTCCAGATGTTTTGGGACTACAACTCCCATGATCCCTAGCCAACAGGACCAGTGGTCAGGGATGATGGGAATTGTAGTCCCAAAACATCTGGAGGGCCAAGTTTGCCTATGCCTGGACTAGAAGACCCTCCTGGGTCCCTTCCAGCTATACAATTCTGTGGTGCTGTGTTGCATAATGGAATATGTATTTCCTTTCTGGGATTCAAAGGACCTTTGCTCTGATCAAGGAAGGCTCTTCGTCTAATCTCCCACTTCCCTCAACCCTGCAGCCACCTACGACCTTTTCTCTGTTCCCTCTTCACAGCCACATCTGCTCCAGAGTTTCCTCACAGAGCCTCTCGCTATGAGGGTGTCCTTCTGAGTCATCAGCGGCTGACTCGCTAACCCACAGCGCCTGAGAGCCATGTGCCCATCACCTGCCCTTTGGGCTGATGTGAGGATGACTCAGATCTAGAACTGAGAATTTCCATTAGGTACTAATATTTTGGGCTGTTCTTGGCAATGGCATGTTGAGGCGAAGCTCCCTTTTCAAAAGTACGCATTTGTGCCATCTCTGTTGAAAAAAATAATTATTATTTTTTTCCGTTTAACAGACAAGCGAAGCAAAACAATACAGATCACTGAGAAAAACTTTTCCTCCCACACAATTGTTCTGTTTTGTCATTTCAGATCCGGAAAGAGCGAGCCATTTTGTTTAATTTTTTTTTAAAAAAATGAAGAATAGGTCAACTGAAGTAGTTAGAACTGAGGTTATATTACTTTGAAAACAAATGCTGGAACCAAAGGCCTTGAGCAGTTAAACACACACCTGGACTTAAATCTGGGGTTGCAGTATCCAGCGTCAATCATAGAGTGTAGACCCTCTGAAATTAATGGTCGTGGGAAATGGAGGCCCTTTCATTTCAATGTGAGTAGAACTTAGTTTTGAAGAAGTGAGCCATGCATTTAAACCACCTGGCATTCTCAAAAGAATCCTGTGACCCCTCCCCCCCAACAGAGCCACATTTCCTGGCACCCTTATCAAACTACAGTTCCCAGGATTCTGGGGAGGTGAAGCCAGCTGCTTTCAGTGTCTTGGAAGCTACAGGTTTTCAGTTCAATGAGCTCAGGCCTCTGGAAGGCTATTGCCAGCCCTTTTCTAGCCACCAACCCATCCAGCTCTCTAGCCGTGCCCAGATGGCAATGCATGCCAACTTTCACGCTGTATTTTTTGGTGTTGATTTTACAAATTAAAGTTTGCATTCAAAAATTACAAATAAAAACAAATAAACAAATTATTCCGAATCTTTGGACTAGTAGTTAACCTTTTCTACTGCATACTTTAACTCACTCTAATTGTTCAATTGTCCATTATATCCAAAGTCTTTGTTACATTACAAGCATTATTTAAGTCCTGCTAAAGAGTTCAGTTGTTTACAGTGGTCTCCCAAATATAATATAAATCCCCCCCATTCTTTATTAAAGTGATCTTCCTGGTTTCTGATTTTCCTGGTCATTCTTGCCATCTCTGCATAGCCCATCAGTTTGGTCTGTCATTCCCCTCTGCTAGGGACCTCATCTTCTTTCCAGCTCTGGGCTACTAGCATCCTGGCAGCTGTCATTGAGTACATAAACAGTCTTTTCTGCACCTTCAGTATTTCTGCACCTACAATTCCTAACGAAAAAGCTTCTGGGTTTTTTTAAACAAACATTATTTTAAACATTTTTTCCAATTCATTATATATCATTTCCCAGAATTCTTTTATTTCTTTACAGTTCCACCACATTTCTCTTTACATTTCCAGCAAATATTTGAACTTGTCCTATATGTTTTTGCTAAGTTGCTCGGAGTTAAATACCAACTTTCACACTGTAGGCTGCAGCCCGCCAGGATATCAGGCCCCAGATTTCCCCCTAAGTCAGACTTATTTGCATAGCAGTCACGTTTTCCCTTTTCTCGTGAGGAAGCCTATTCAGCCTAAGGGAATTCCCTTTAAAAAAGGGAGAACTTGACAGCTATGCTTATTTGCCCACCAAGCTCAGTGCTGTCTGCACTGACTGGCAGAAGCTGCCCGGGGTTTCAGGCAGGGAGTTTTCCCCCAGCCTGCTGGAGCTCGATAACACTCCCCAGGAGCTCTACCACTTAGCAAAGGCCTGTCCCCAATAGGAAGTGGCTTTATACTGAGCACAAACCATCTCCATCCTTACTCCCTTTATTCATTAGAGCAGATCATTAAGCAAACGGTCTGTGAGCACCTAGAAAGAAACGCTGTGATCACTAAAAAGTCAGCATGGGTTTCTGAAAAATAAGTCATGTCAGACTAATCTGATCTCATTTTTTGACAGAATTACAAGCCTGGTAGATGAAGGGAATGCTGTGGATGCAGCATATCTTGATTTCAGCAAGGCCTTTGACAAGGTGCCCCATGATATTCTTATAAAGAAGCTGGTAAAATGTGGGCAAGACAATGCTACCATTCAGTGGATTTGTAACTGGCTTACTGACCGAACCCAAAGGGTGCTCATCAATGGCTCCTTCTCATCCTGGAAAGTAGTGACTAGTGGGGTGCCACAGGGTTCTGTCTTGGGCCCAGTCTTATTCAACATCTTTAGCAATGACTTGAATGATGGGCTTGAGGGCATCCCGAGCAAGTTTGCAGATGACACCAAATTGGGAGGGGTGGCTAATACCCCAGAAGACAGGGTCACACTTCAAAATGACCTTAACAGATTATACAACTGGGCCAAAGCAAACAAGATGAATTTTAACAAGGAGAAATGTAAAGTACTACACTTGGGCAAAAAAAATGAAAGGCACAAATACAGGATGGGAGACACCTGGCTTGAGAGCAGTACATGTGAAAAGGATCTAGGAGTCTTTGTAGACCACAAACTTGACATGAGTCAACAGTGTGATGCAGCAGCTAAAAAAGCCAATGCAATTCTGGGCTGCATCAATAGGAGTATAGCATCTAGATCAAGGGAAGTAATAGTACCACTGTATTCTGCTCTGGTCAGACCTCACCTGGAGTACTGTGTCCAGTTCTGGGCACCACAGTTCAAGAAGGATGCTGACAAGCTGGAACGTGTCCAGAAGAGGGCAACCAAAATGGTCAAAGGCCTGGAAATGATGCCTTATGAGGAAGGCTTAGGGAGCTGGGTATGTTTAGCCTGGAGAAGAGAAGGTTAAGGGGTGATATGATAGCCATGTTCAGATATATAAAAGGATGTCACATAGAAGAGGGAGAAAGGTTGTTTTCTGCTGCTCCAGAGAAGCGGACATGGAGCAATGGATTCAAACTACAAGAAAGAAGATTCCACCTAAACATTAGGAAGAACTTCCTGACAGTAAGAGCTGTTCGGCAGTGGAATTTGCTACCAAGGGGTGTGGTGGAGTCTCCTTCTTTGGAGGTCTTTAAGCAGAGGCTTGACAGGCATATGTCACGAATGCTTTGATGGTGTTTCCTGCTTGGCAGGGGGTTGGACTGGATGGCACTTGTGGTCTCTTCCAACTCTGTGATTCTATTATTAGATTTCTTCCCCACCTTTCCTCCAAGGAGCTCAAGGCAGCAAAATACTAGCTCCCCCCCGCACCCCATTGTATTTTCACAACAACCCTGTGTGGTAGGCTAGGCTAAGAGACACAGACTTTCCGTCCTGGGCCAGCTGTGTTGGCATCCAGCCCTCACCTAACCGGCTAGAGGGGTGTCCCCCTGGCTGCCAGCTTCCTCTTTGCTAGCCTCAGTGTTGCCCTTGTTAAACACAGCAGAGACGAGGAAGGAGAGAAGCGGAAACAAAACACAAATGAATAGCATTTTCCGAAACTGGCTTCTTCCTGCTTTGAACAGCCAGCCTTTAGCATGGGCTTCTTAGCATGCTGCAAGCATTGGGTGTGGGACAACCCCCCAAAAAATCTCTTTCTCCTGCTGCCCTCATCTCCCAGGCTGGGAGTTAACATCCTATTGTGCATTCCCGCCCTGACCCTGGGAGAGGAGGGATCAAAGAGCCCTGGGGGGGGAATCATTGATTTATTCACCCCACCCTCCCTCCAGAGTAGACAAACATATCTGCCTGCCAAAGGGGTAGAAAAGGCAGGATGGAGACAGGGACACGAGGCTGGGGGCCCTTCACGATCGCTCTCTCCAGACTCCCCTCAGCAAAGGGTTTGGGGCGGCTACCCAGCTTCATTCCCAAATACCCTTGCAACTTCCCGCTGAAATCTCTTAGTCCCGTGTACCGCGGCAGCTCTGCTTTATTTTCGTCCCGCTTTTCTCATGCTGTCGCTCCTCCGGACAGCGATAACACTGTATAAAGCGTTTGGAAAGCCGCACAGAACACCCCCTCAAAAGCAGGATAAATCCACCGCTGAACTACTCTTACTGGGCCAAGAGCACGTTGCAGGATGTGCCCCCAATAAAACAGTGATCTGGTGTGGCCCCTCAGCTCACGATCACACTGTTTTTCTTTGTTGTTGTTTTCTTTTGGAGTATGAAAAAAGACAGAAGGATTCTGCTTGAGGATTACATGAGCAACCAGCAGCTCTGGAGAGAAAAGGCCACTGATATATCTATAAGCTACACACCCAGAAAAGTGTCCTTTGGCCCAGGGAAGTTACATTCTAAATTTGCCACAACAGCTGAGCAGCAGAAAATAAGCGGTTTTGAGGCAATGTAAGGCAGAGCTCAGCCCTCAAAGAGAGAGAAGGTTCATGGTAGTCTATGTTTAGGCAGGAGGTCTCTATTTCCGCCTGTCGCCTTTGCGTTTTAAAACCACTGCTGTCTCAGCTGCAGGAAGCTGGCTTCAAAATGCCCTGTTTCCTTGTGTCTGTGAGTGAGGCCGATTCCGGAGGGCTTATCTAGAGCACGTTTTGATAGCAGGGCCCAGCCTTGAGAACTAATCTTACAGTATTGTGTATTATTGACGCCTCTTCTGCAGGCACCCAAACGACAGTTCCCAGGATTCTTTTCGGCTGGGGTTATTTAAATGTATCGCATAGCGTTAGGCTCAGCGTGACAGCCAGCTCACCTGCTAGATGCTGGGGGGGGGGGCGGCAAGTGGTGGTGGGGTTTTGGAGCACAGAACTGTGTATACCCCGATCTCTCGCTCTGCCTGCTCCCTCCGCACTGCATTGTTTTTATTTGACAGTAAAGTGCTATAGTTCAGCGGCAGGACACCTGCTTTGAATGCAGAAGGTCCCAGCTGCAATCTCTGGCCTCTCCGGGTAGGTCCCAGATAGCTTGGCGAGCCTCCGCCAGTCGGAGCAGACATTCCTGAGCTAGATGGACTAGTGGTTTGACTTGGCAAATTCCTACGCTCCTGTTTAAACCAGCCCTTTGCTTGGAACCATGACGGCTGGAATCTTAATTTGCTTTCCAGGCTGCAGCTCACTGGTAGAGCACCTGCTTAGCATGCAGAACATCCCAAGTTCAGTGTATGAGCGTCGACTTCTCTGGATGGCTGGTGGCTATTAGCTACTGCCCATGTAGGGATCTGTAGCTTGGGTGTAGAGCAGTTGTTTGTACTGTATGTAGAATGCCCTGGCTTCACCTCCAGGAACAAGCTGGGATTGTCCCCTGCCTGAAAGCCTGGAGAGGTTATTTTGTTAAAAAAAATGTTGCATGGATCGATTTAACACTTGTTTGTGGTGTTCTGCTTATCCCAAGGTACCCTCTCCTTGATGGAGAAATCTGACTGCTCATTTTAAGGTACCAGTAAAGTCCACCTGGCTTTGTCTTAGGGTAGCAGGGTGGGGGGGGGTGGAGGTGGCAGGGGGCCAGAGAGAGCTGTGCTGAAATGCAGGGTGTGTTGCAAAACTTCTGCTTTGCAGCAAAAGTGTGAAACTAGTTGTGGCTTCCCGTAGAGGAACCCACACGCAGGGTTTCTCCGAAATGTTTGCTATAACGGTCTCTGTTGCCAGGCAGAACAAACCCTGCACTTGGGTGGGTGGCAAAGGTTATAATTCATTTTGTGTGTCATTATGCCACACTGCGAAGGTTGCAGCATTTGGGGACTTTTTAGTTTAGAGAAAAGGCAAGCAAGAGGTAGCAGGATAGAATTTCATAAAACGACACATGGCGTGTTGAAAGTGGATAGAGACGTTTTCCTCCCTTTTATGACACTGGAATTCCTGGGCGTCCAATGAAGCTGAATGTTGGAAGCCTGATAATAGAAATCCCTTCTTCACATAGCGCACTGTTAAACTGTGGAACTCCCTGCCACAGGAGGCAGCAATGGCCATTAACTTGGATGGCTTTAAAAGAGAATTGGACAAATTCATGGAGGAGGAGAGGGCTATCGATGGCTACTGGCCGCAATGGCTCGGCTCTGCCTCCACAGTTGGGGGCCAGTGATGTTCCTCTGAATACCAGTTGCTGGAGACTGCAGGAGGAGAAGAGAGATAGAGGTCTTGTGTTCAGATCCTGCCTGAGGGTTTCCTACAGGCATCCGGCTGGTCACCGGGCCGTGGGCCTGATCCTGCAGGGCTCCTCTTACACTCTTAGAAAGTGGGCTTTGAGTCTAGCCACAGGCAACTCCCCTTGACCAATGGAAAGCTCCAAGCAGCAGCACGACAGGCAGAAATGCCATGACATGTTGCTGACTTTGCAGGTGCACTGCCTCTGTCCATGGGGGCTCTGTTAAGCTCTTGAGTGCTGCTTTGAGTGGGGCTAGTGGAGCCACAATCCAAAGGCTCTGGCTGGCAAAATCTGGCCTGAACACTTTTTTCCCCAGCCTTTGTCATGCTGGCTGAGTCTGATGGGAGTTCAAATCCAGCCACATCTGAAAGGGCCATGCACCCGTCCGTTGTTTCACAGCTGTGTCCTAGCTGAGATAGATAGATAGACGTTAGCTTCATGGCCTACACTGAAGCTTCTCAGCCCTGACTCTATAATGCAAACTGCTCCCTTGTCTCCATGAGGACTGGAACATTTGCTCCGGCAGGTCTCAGCATCCTTCAAGAGGACTATGAACTTTATTTACCTTCAAGCCGCTTCTGGCTGGACTGAGCCTTCATTTGAAGCGTGTGTGTGTGTCAGAAATGCAGCACGGCCAGCTTCTCCCTTAAGAACATGGGTCTGCAGAAATTAGCAGATGGGACTTTTCATAGCAAGGAGTGATATGGCATCCCTGCTTTCTTGCTGCTGCTGTTCAGCTGCTCAAGAGCAAGAGCTCCAAAACGATGGCGATGGCTGCAAAAAAAAAACTGCCCACCAAAGAGAAGCAAAACAAACCTCTTCATTTCTTTTCCTCCCCACACTGGTACTGATTCATCATTTAGTTTCAATTCTCCATTAGCCCCAAACAAAAGCAGAATGAAAACACTAGTTGCAAAAGGACTTATAGCTCGTAAGAAGAGCTATAAGCCGTGGTGAGCTATAAGCCTCCACCTCGAAACTGGAATCCCTTCTCCTAAATTCCAGGCACATGGGAAATGGTTACAGTTGCGGGGAGATGCCAGGAAATCACCCTTTGCATGCTCAGAAGCACAAATGTGTGTGTGTGTGGGAGAGGGGTCTGATTCGGTGCTTTTTCGTTCTGCCTTGGCATCCACTTTGGAATGCTTTCCAATTCATTTTTTGTTTTGTTTGTTTTGTGCTATTTTTAACTGTTCTTATTTATTTATGCAAATATTTATACTGTGTACCACTGTTTCATAAAGCACCTCAAAGCATATGACAAAAGTACGTAAAAGCATGCAATAAAAGCCATAAAATGAAGATTGAAACCAGACATCAATTTTATATTTCATTATATTCTGTGCATTGCTTTGGGACATATGGAGGAGGAGGAGTAAAAATAATAGGTGCATTGTGACGAGCTGAGTCTTTCATGAGGCACAGTGCAGATTATTTTACACCAAGGAGTCTTACAGCGGCTGGAGAATCTGAGTTGCTACTCAGGGTGGTTCCAGACAACGGATTTATTCATCCTTATTTGTTTGCAAGATTAGACAACATTTGTCTATATAATGAGCATTCATTCCGATTCGTTTGGGTGCCGTTGCGCGAAAGCAAGTGTTGTCCTGATGATTAAGACAAATTAGCTGTGATTCCTGCATTGCAGGGGGTTGGACTAGATGACCCCTAGGGGTACCTCCCAGCTCTACAGCTCTGTGATTCTATCCAGCGCATTTCGTTCATCACATTCCTCACCCCCAAAAGTCTGTTCTCTCGGGGACGCAGGTGTCTTGCACAAGGGCTCCCAACTATAATGGCATGGGGTGGACGCCCACCCCTCTGGAAGCTCCCCAAGAGAGGAAGGCTTATCCAGAGCTCCCCGGCTTTATTTGTAACTTTGCAACTTCACCAGTCACCCTGGATTATTAAGGTGGAAGGTTTTGCTGCCAGGGTGGGGTGGGGGGCAAAGACCTTGCCGCATTGCTTAAAGCAGGGGTCAGCAAACTTTTTCAGCAGGGGGCCGGTCCACCGTCGCTCAGACTTGTGGGGAGCCGGACTATATTTTGAAGAGGAAAAAATGAACAATTTTTTATGCCCCACAAATAACCCGGAGATGCATTTTAAATAAAAGGACACATTCTACTCATGTAAAAACACACTGATTCCCGGACCGTCCGCAGACCGGATTGAGAAAGCGATTGGGCTGGATCCAGCCCCCGGGCCTTAGTTTGGCTACCCATGGCTTAAAGGCTAGAATTCTGGATGACTTGGGTTGGCTGGGGAAGGCCCTGGAAAAAGAGACATGGAATTATTTTTCGGTCTCTTCCCATAACGCTACACAAGGGATGTAAGAAGGACACACCAATTTCCTTCGTCGCCCACACCACCGTTTCCTTTCTGCTGCAGTTCAGCTTCTTCTGGGGGGAAAAACCCCAGTAACATCCATCTCAGTCTGCTATGTCGTTCTACTCCATTCATTTCAACTCAATGGAAGCACAATGCAAACTGTAAACAGGAAGTGGGGAACGATCATCCATTGCATATTGTTTGTGGGTGAAAACAACAACAGCATGCCCCACAAGGGATTGCCCTTGATGACTGGCTGTTCCTGTTGTTTTTGCTAGGGCAAAATGCCCGAGCAGTGGGTTTAAAGCATTACTCCATACACACACATAAAAAAGGCTTCCTTGTTGCAAATCTCCGTAACTGAAGTGACACAACTTCTTGCACATACACAGCTAAGGTACAGTTCTCTGCATTTTTTTTTCAAAACAACAGACAGAAGTTGTGCCATGTTGCTTGGAGAGGAGAAACTTCCCAAATCCCAGTTGGGGTGGCAGATTAATGTTTGTTAAAGCGGTGGCAACAGACACACTCTGCACATCACTCAAGTCACTCTCCTCTTTTCCCCCTTTAATTTCTGCCTCTGTCCTAAGACTGAAAACCCTGGGCATTGGAAATGAGGCTCAGATGCCAAAGAGAGACAGGTGGGCAGATGTGGGTGGGGCCAGAGGCAAAAATGGGCGGAGCAATCAACGTGATTGTAACCTTTGTTCAGTAGGCTAGCTTAGGCTAGCTCCATGCAGGCAAGCAAGCAAGGGGCATGGTAAGAGTTCGAGGGCAAACCCCAGCCAGGCAAAAACACCTAAGGAGGGTGCGAAACAGATCCGACAAAGGGCATGGCTGGCTGGGAGAGGCTTGTGGCCTGGGGAGAGTTCTGAGGGCCAGATTGTGAGGCACAGAGGGCCGTATTCAGCTCTTGGACCTAAGGTTTCTTTTAAAAAAACCTCTGTTCAGGCACAGGGAAATTGTGGGGTTTAATCTGAGTCGATTAGCACAGAATACCATCTGCAGCATTAACAGATCAACAAGCATGGTAGCCCGGCTGCTTTTTTAGAAGACCCCCCCCCCCCATTTTTCAAACACGGCTGCTGGGCTCTGGATTTGAGGAAACATTCCTTTACGGAAGAAGGGGGGGGAGAGGTTTCAGCGTGACAAAAACCAGCCAGTTCAGGCCTGGCTCGGCTCAGCAGAGGAAATGAGAACAACGGGCGCTTTTATGGGAAGATGCGGGGAGGGGGCAGGATCTGCACAAAGTACCTTTGTTAAGCTGCTGGGTGCAAAAGGGAAATTCTGAGGCTTGACAGGACTAGGAAGTACCAACCTCTCTCTGCCCCCAACCCTGCCAGCGTGAACGGTGCCAGGGTGACCCAAGGCAGGGTGGCATGTCGTCTGCAGTCGAAAAAACAATGCTGCCACTCCAATCGGGGAGAACCAGACTCCACAACCGGGATGAAGGGTGCATTTTGGGGAGTGTGGGTTAATTATTTGGTTTGGCTTTTGCTCGTCGCTGGAAAGAGAGCTGGTCAGGGCATCGAAGGACCCATAATCCTTCTCACTGCCCTACCCTGTCCCAGCTGTTAAGATGTCTGTTATTAGATGCTGTTCCCAGATTTCTCAAGACTTGGGTGGTGGCCACCTATGTTCTACTCAGAGTAGACCCCCTGAAATACGCCAGCCTGGTGCAAACCTGGAGCTCTGCGCTGCAACTCCCAAAGGCAGTTTTGCTGCGGTCTTTGCCGAGACGCAACCGCATGGGCGTTAAACTGACAACTTTCCATGCGATCCTGAACAGGCCTCCTGAGACATATGTCCCATTGCGTTCAAATGAGACTGAAAAGCAGCTGGCTTTCATGTGGAAGCACCCAGGTTGGCTCCCGGGCATCTGCAGAGAGTTCCAGTAAAGATCTGAAACCCTCACCAGCTTCATGAAGGGAAGCTAGCGCCAACAGGCACCTCTCCTTTGCTGAATTGGAGCTGATACATTTTCTTCCTTTTCCAAAATTAGCAATCCTCTTTAGGGCCTGGCAAACGTTTCAAGCATGACTCTCTGCGGTGATACACGTGGCAGGGATTGCACAGAGTATACCTCTACGAGGGAGCCTTCCCAGACCCACTGAAAGAGGCGGTCATTAAACCGCTTCTTAAAAAAACATTTTTAGACCCAGCCAATATGGCCAACTACCGCCCAGTCTCAAATCTACCATTCTTGGGCAAGGTGATTGAGCGGGTGGTTGCTGAACAACTCCAAGCACGCCTGGAAGAAGTGGACCATTTGGATCCCTTCCAGTCAAGATTCAGGCCTCATCATGGGACTGAAACTGCCTTGGTCGCGCTGGTTGATGATCTCCAGCGGGCTAGGGACAAAGGTGAGAGCTGTTTCCTGGTTCTGCTGGATCTCTCAGTGGCTTTTGACACCATTGACCATAACATCCTTCTGGACCGTCTAGAGGGGTTGGGAGCTGGGGGCACTGTTATACAGTGGTTCCGCTCCTTCCTCCTGGGCCGTGTTCAGAAAGTGGTGGTGGGGGATGAGTGTTCAGACCCCTGGGCTCTCACTTGTGGGGTGCCTCAGGGTTCCGTTCTCTCCCCCATGCTTTTTAATATCTATATGAAGCCACTGGGAGAGATCATCGGGGGTTTGGGCTGGGTGTTCATCAGTATGCAGATGACACCCAGTTCTACCTCTCTTTTAAATCAGAACCAGTGAAGGCGGTGAAGGTCCTGTGTGAGTGCCTGGAGGCGGTTGGAGGATGGATGGCGGCTAACGGATTGAGGTTGAATCCTGACAAGACAGAAGTACTGTTTTTGGGGGACAGGAGGCGGGCAGGTGTGGAGGATTCCCTGGTCCTGAATGGGGTAACTGTGCCCCTGAAGGACTAGGTGCGCAGCCTGGGAGTCATTTTGGACTCACAGCTGTCCATGGAGGCGCAGGTTAATTCTGTGTCGAGGGCGGCTGTATACCAGCTCCATCTGGGATGCAGGATGAGACCCTACCTGCCCGCGGACTGTCTCGCCAGAGTGGTGCATGCACTGGTTATCTCCCGCTTGGACTACTGCAATCCGCTCTACGTGGGGCTACCTTTGGAGGTGACCCGGAAACTGCAACTAATCCAGAATGTGGCAGTTAGACTAGTGACTGGGAGTGGCCGCCGGGACCACATAACACCTGAGAGATCTACACTGGCTCCCAGTGCGTTTCCGAGCACAGTTCAAAGTGTTGGTACTGACCTTTAAAGCCCTAAACGGCCTCGGTCCTGTATACCTGAAGGAGCGTCTCCACCCCCACCATTCAGCCCGGACACTGAGATCCAGCACAGAGGGCCTTCTGCCGGTTCCCTCATTGCGAGAAGTGAGGTTACAGGGAACCAAACAGAGGGCCTTCTCGGTAGTGGCACCCGCCCTGTGGAACACCCTCCCAGCAGATGTCAAGGCAATAAGCAATTATTTTACTTTTAGAAGACAACTTCCCTGTTTAGGGAAGTTTTTAATGTTTGATGCTGCACTGTTTTTAATATTCGGTTGGAAGCCGCCCAGAGTGGCTGGGGAAACCCAGCCAAATGGGCGGGGTATAAATAATAAATTATTATTATTATTATTATTATTGCGGAAACCAACTAGACATTAAGTTGCCCGTGTAAAAATACGCCCATTGTCAACAGAGGCAGGGGCCGGCCGGATCATTAGGCAGACTGAGGCAGCTGGTTCTGAGGGTCAGCAGTCAGGACAGAGTTGTGCGCGACCAGGGATGGAGGAGAAACTATTCCGTTCACATTTAAAGGCGAACCTGTCCAATCTGTGCTTTCCAAAACAACATGCAAAGCGAAATGCAGCCATCCTTCAAAACGCACGCTTCTCCCGGTGTTGCAATGCAGCTCTCCAGCCAAGGAATGCATAGAAAAATGTAGATTTAACTGTGTGGGTCAGTGAAAATATGCTACGAGAATGCATGACATTAGGGGAAACGGCTTTGCAAAAATGTATAAAGAAAAATGACATACGAAAAGTCCTATGCTGGAAGAAATTTGCATGAAAATGATGAGTTTTCAAGAGGACCTGGAAAAATATTAATCGGCACGCTGATGAATGAATGAATGAATGAATGAATCTTTATTTGCGACAGCCATCGGTCATAGCAATAAAACAACAATGCGATACACAAAGAATAGAAATAAAAAGTCAATTATATAAAATACATTTTAGGGTTTGGGGATGTGGAAATGTGGAAAACAGAACTTGGGATTGCAAAGGTGAGAAAGGAAGGAAAAGATGACGCTGACAGACCTGCCTGTCCATTGTTGCAAGAAACCCTTTCACAATGCCAAATTCCTCATTGCCCCACAATGCAAGTGTGATGCAAGTCAAATTGTTTATTTGTGTGGGGGAGCAGGCGAGTGTTGCTGTCCTCCGTAGGGCAATCCTTTCCGGTTAACTCACAACTGCTTCTGTTCCCTCTATTTTGAAGAGTGATGTGATGATCAGCAAAGGAATGTGACGCAGAGCTTGGTCTCAAAAGTAAAGTCAGGGGCGCCTGGCGCCTGAGACAAGACTATCTGCATTCCAGTTACATGAGCTGGTAGGGATGCCATAGAATTCCAGCAGAAGTGAAAACAGGAGCGGAAATTGCTTCATGTTGGCTTCCTCACCCCACATCCAGAACGGAAATCCGTCTGGTACAGAATTTACTGGTACTCTTGTTGCTGCTTTCTGTCCACGAGCAACACGTAACTGATTACGTTACTTCATTTCATTTCTTAAAATTTATATACTGCTTGCTTGCAAAAACCAGCCAACCTCAAAGCAGTTTACAAAAAAGAGCAAAACAATAAAATAAACTGTTAAATAAACAAGCCATCATCTGTTTGTTACGAATACCCAATAATATTTTTTAAAACCTTTAAAAAATAGAATTAAATTCCCCACCTCCATTTGCATTGTGTTTTCTTTTATATATATATTAGATTAAATGATTTCATTAAAACAAATACTTTTATCAAATTGAACTTATTTATCAAATTATATATATGGAAGTGGGTGGGATAATGTCATGACAACATAAATGATGCGATTAAAGATGAAAATGATGTAAGTTACGTCGTTTCACAATAGGGGACAGCAATTTGAGCACTGTTTTTGCTGGGAGACGAACTGCAGCACACTGGAAACAAAGCTGCGTGCGAAGAATCTGCAAAAGGAAAACGAGGCTTTCTTACATTTATACATGCCCGGCCCTGTCTCTAATTAAGGCTGTTGCTTGCTATTTTCTTCTCAAGGACTTGGTTCTATGCCTTTAATGATACCCTGACTTGTCTTAGAACTAATAAGATGCAGGAGATGGGACTTGACAACTCTTGCTTCTTCCTCTTTCCCAAATTATTTGTGTGCATGTGTTTGAGAGAGAGCATGAATGAAATCCACAAGCCCTGGCACCCATCTCCCTGAAAAAAAATAAATCCTGAGCGCTGATTCTTCCCCATTGTGGTCTTCCTCTCCTCATCCCTTAGGGCAGGGGCTTCTGCAGAGGCTGAACTGCGATCTTCCAGGCACAAAGGGGGAAGAACCCTACTGTAGAAATATCGACATTTCTTGCTGCTGAGCTACCTCCTACAATCTCGAGACTTGCCGGTAAATGTCAACATCCACTAAGTTGCAGACATTTCCCATAAAGTGTATATACTTGTGTGTTTGTGTGTGCGCTGGTGTGCATGTGACCTGTGATGCTTGTGAGCTTCATTGCCATCATTTATATTAGTAATTTATTATAATAATAATTTATTACTCATACTCAGCCCATCTGGCCGGACATCCCCAGCCACTCTGGGCGGCTTCCAACAAAATACTAAAAGCTCAATAAAACATCAAACATTAAAAGCTTCCCTAAACAGGCCTGCCTTCAGATGTCTTCTGAAAGTCAGGTAGTTGTTTATTTCCTTGACATCTGATGGGAGGGCGTTCCACAGGGTGGGCGCCACCACTGAGAAGGCCCTCTGCCCGGTTCCCTGTAATCTCACTTCTCACAGTGAGGGAACCACCAGAAGGCCCTCAGAGCTGGACCTCAGTGTCCGGGCTGGATGATGGGGGTGGAGACGCTCCTTTGGGTATCCTGGGCCGAGGCTGTTTATTCATCTTTTTTTGCAGGAAGTCTCAAAGCGACTACAAAACAGCTGAATAGTAATTAGAAACCAGCTGTGCGGGGGGTGGGGGACAAAAAAAAAAGAACATAATTACTGAAAATATAAAAAGGATTAACTCTGCCCCTATGACTGTGTACACCCAAAGAATCCTGGGAACTGCATTGGGAAGCTCATGAACAGGAGCACAAAGATAACAGACCCACCCCCTTGTATATCCTCAACATCTAATATTCAGGTGTAGACTGCACCTGTACACAGAGGTTCTGGATATACGTAGCTGACAGACATATAGTAGATGGAGCTTCCCATCACCAGACCCACTTCATCACACCCCCTTTGAAATTTGTCTAAGCCAGTGCCTGTTTCCTTGTAGCGGTGAGTTCCACAGGCTTCGTAACGTGTCATGCCAAGAGGGGCACAAGGGTGCATCTGCCACCCAGCTGTTGCTTCTCCATTTAGCAGGTGACTAAGAAGCGAGGAGACAGAGAGGGAGGGAAAACTTTCACTCGCTTCTCTCCAGGACCCAAGACGGTGCTCCTGTGAGCACGTTTGCAGCCAGGTGCCTCAGGCCTCGACATGTGCAATATATACAGATATTCGGCGTTGTCTGCTGGGTGAAGCCAGCTGGCAAGCAGAGCAACACCCTTCTTTAGCAGAACAAATGCATTGGGGCTGAAATGCCAAGCAGGTTCTGCCTCTCTTGTCTGATATCAGGGCTGGGGTTTTTACCACTGCCACCCGTGGTTAGAAGAAGATAAACACATGAGTTTCCAGAGGGAGAGAATTGCAGTTTTATAATGGACATAGTCCATAGGGAGGGAAAGTGCATTCTTAATGGCCTCAATCATATCATTGGAACTGGGTGTCGCCTCTTCCCAACATGCAAAGGTTGATAAGCAAAAGCATCTGAGCAAAACTTTTCTCACACCCACCTGGGTACACAAAAACTCTTCATATCAAAGCCCGATTGTTCCTGGTCACACCTGCGGCCTCAAGTAACCTGCACCAGAGCTTGCTAGCAGGAGCAGCATGGAAGTGTGATTCGGTTGACATCGAAAGGCGAAATTAACCGAATCTGCGCTTTCCAAAACTGCACGTAAAGTGAAACATGGCCATCCCTGAATTTTCACAATGCAGTTCTCCAGCTAAGCAACTTGTATAAAAAGCGTGCGTATAAATTTGTCCGTTCACAAAAGCAACGTACCAAATGAAAACGTTACATTTGTTTGCAAAAGTTTGCATATTAGACAAGATTGCATCGCTGGGGAAATGTGTGGGTGTGGGGAACCTAAGGGCCACAGGCAGCTTTCTCTGTGGCCCCCAGGAAATTTGCATACATTGTTCCACCCATTTTTTCCTGTGGCTCCTCCCACCATTGCCATGTCACTCCCCAGAAAGGAATGTGGCCCTCCAGCTAAACAATGTCTCCCCCCGCACCTGCACCTCCGTGGGAGAGGGTCCAGGGGTCAGTTTTCTAAGAATCTCAGCTTCTTCCTCAATTAAAGAGGAAGTATGTGGGATGTCTCGGGAGTCAGAGTGGTCGCATCCGGCTGCATGCGAAGGACCAGAGGAACCTCATCCAGTTCTTACATGACAACCATGCAAGTTGGAGTTAACTCTCTCTTAGCAAAAACAGGAGTGCCAGGCCTTGTGAGCACAGCAACTCATCTCCGGCAGGTCTTGCCCCCATGAAGCAGTTGCCGAGACTGAAGGTGCCTACTTCCCCGCAGCTGCCTAAGCCCCCTCCCCTCCAGGGCTTTCCCCAAGCAATCAGAGACTGTGCCTCTGCAAAGCTAACTTCTCCTCTGCTCTTTTCATGCCTCTTCTGGTTCTGGGAGACAAGGGGGGAGGGGGACTTGTTGCAGCAAGAGGGGGAGACACCCGTGATTCTTCTCCAACCAGACTTAACTTTGCCTCTTGGCACTGGCAGAGGAAGGTGTGTGCGGTGGGTGCGACCCGCCCTGCATGTCATTGCTGGGGGGGGTCACATCGCTGTGCCGCCCCCTTGGAATGCTCACTGCTCATGACACGCCGCTGGGACGATCACCCCGTCCCCATGGGTGACTAGCCCCGCCCCCAGGTGCACAACAGCATGTGCGCTGCTCCAGGTGCCAGAGCAGCTAGCTCCTCCTCTGCCTCTTGGTCTCCCTCCTCTCCTGCTTCTGATTCTGGACTTCTCTCTGCCACAGACTCTCCCCGCTCACTAAGCCCTGTTGCCTCTTCAGCTTCCAATGCCTCCTCTTCCCCATCTTCTCCCTCTGACCACCCATCGTTGCCCAACCACCAATCCCCGGGCTCTGAGCCGTCTTCCTTTGGGGGTTCCCCAGCTGGTTCCTCCCACCGTTCCTCTTCATCCAACCAGTCCATGACCTTCCCTCCAAGGCAGAACGTGACCATCTCGAGAGGCTATACCTGAGCACGTACAGAGAGCAGCTCCCTGCACACTCACACACAGCTTTTATCTGCAGTCAAGAATCGCAGGAGAAGCTAGGTGAGCTGGCCCTGATCCCGCATGCCTGCTCACCCAGCGGAACAGACAGAAACCATCGCTCAGTTATGCATGAGGTTTTTCCAGAAACACACTGTCCTCGCTGCACATGCTCACACCAGCCCTGTCTTCCTCTACCCCGGCAACAGTTGTTTGCAAAGGGCAAAACTGCTCACACAAGGGAAAACGTGTCTGCTGAGTTGACAGAAACAGGCCCTGTTGCACTCACACACCACCCAGCCCACGTCCGCCTCAAGCCCTGCCTCTCCACCCCGGCTCTGCCATGGCCTGATTGGCAGCAGAAAAGGCGAGTGAGAGGGGACACGATAGAAACTGATAAATATCCGCATGTGATGGAGAAAGTGGATAGAAAAATGTTTTGGGTTTTTTTTAAAAAAATCCTTCTCTCATAAGGCCAACACAGGGACAGAGAATGAAGCTGAATGTTGGGATGTACAGGACAGAGAGAAGAGAGTATTTGATTGTGTAGTGTGTCGTTAATCTGCGGAACTCGCTTCCGCAGGATCCATTCATGGCTTTAAAAGGGGATTATGCAAATTCTTGGAGGACGTGTCTATCAATGGCCACTAGCCACAACGGTCAGCAGCACTAATTTTCCTGAATTGCTAGAAATCCAAGAGGGGGGAGTGCTCTTGTGGTCAAGTCCCGTCTGCGCCCCCCCCCCCAGTTGGCCATGGTGAGAACAGGATGCTGGACTAGATGGGCTCCCTTTGGCCTGATCCAGCCACGTTCTTGTGCAACATCAAGGTGGAGTGTCAAGTCTGAGCATGCCCCGCAAAAAGCGATCAGAGGTCATGCACTGGTGCGGAGACTCCATAGCCTGGTTTCTGGCTCAGAAGACGCAGGGTTGCGAAGGGACGCGAAAGGATCCATGCTTCCCGGAATGCTCCGCAAACAATGAGTTGCATAGGGAGCCACGCGGGAGGCAATGTGAGCCTTTGTCACTGCGGTTGGCAGGTAAATGCTTGCGACATTATTGTAGCGTCCCTAGAAGTCTTGGCTCTCTCTCTCAGGTGTCGTACTTTGCCCCTCCTTGGAAACACAAACTGTTCTCTGCTCTGAGCTTCATATGGACTCGACTGTTCAGCTCCAGGAGGGCACTTTCCGATCCATATCTTCACAAATTTCTTCCCACCTGGCTCTGCCCTGCTTAAGGAAAATCCGTTTCTTAGGGATCCAGGCTGGGATAAAAGTTTCTGGGTTCTAAATGTTCCTGATATATATCACAGGGAAATGGAATACATAGCACTTTAAAAGAAAAAGCAACGCAAACATTTGATAAAAGAAGGGATGGGGGGAATTAAATTCAATTCAAGTGCAAAAATGGCTTCTAATAGGTTGAAGAGCGCACAGAAATGCAGAGATGAGTGAAAATAACATGCAAAGTTGTGTCATATTAGGGGAAATTGCCTTGCCAAATTGTGTGTGTTAGGCGGTGTGGTGTCTTTCTTCTTTGGCAATCCTTCGTAGCTGAGTAAGATTGTCTTCCATAAGCACGGTTTTAACAATGAGCAATCCTTCGTAGCTGAGTAAGATTGTCTTCCATAAGCACGGTTTTAACAATGAGCCCATAAGTGACTGCGGAGGCCAATTCTGGATCCACACATCCTTCCACAGTGGGGACATTTGCTTCTGGGCGGGAGTTGATCACGGTGTGGATTTGCCAAGCGTGCCTTCCTCTTAGCACGTTTCTCCCTTGCGTCCTGAGTTCGAGTGTCTTCAAAGCCCATGACACCTTTGGTAAAGGCTGTTCTCCAATGGAGCGCTCACAGGCCAGTGTTTCCCAGTTGTCAGTGTTTATACTACATTTTTTGCCTTGAGACAGTCTTTAAACCTCTTTTGTTGACTACCAGCATTACGCTTTCCATTTTTAAGTTCAGAATAGAGTAGTTGCTTTGGAAGACGATCATCAGGCATCCGCACACGACCAGTCCAACGAAGTTGATGTTGAAGAATCATTGCTTCAACACTGGTGATCTTTGCTTCTTCCAGTACACTGATATTAGTTCGCCTGTCTTCCCAAGTGATGTATAAAATTTTTCAGAGACACCATTGATGGAATCTTTCGAGGAGTTGGAGATGGCGTTTATAAGTGTTTATAAGTTATAAGTGTTTATAAGTTTCACAAGCGTATAGTAAGTTTGGTAGTACAATAGCTTTGTAAACAAGCATTTTGGTTTCCCTGCGAATATCCTGGTCCTCAAACACTCTGCACTTCAAGCGGAAGAAAGCCGCACTCGCAGAGCTCAGGCGATGCTGGATTTCGGCATCAATGTTGGCCCTTGTGGAAAGATAACTGCCTAGGTAGGAGAAGTGATCAACATTTGGATTTTGTGGCACTGCAGATGGGTTATTTTGTACTTGTTGGTGCAACACTTTGGTTTTTTGGATGTTGAGTGATAGGCCAATCTTTTCATAAGCTGCAAAGATATTTAGGATGGTTTGGAGGTCATCCTCTGAGCGTGCGCACACTACGTTGCCATCAGCATACTGAAGCTCTATGACGGAAGTTACAGTAACCTTACTCTTTGCTTCCAGCCTGCTCAGATTGAAGAGCTTTCCATCTGTTCGATATATGATTGCTACTCCGGTGGGGAGTTTCCCTTTGACAAAGTGTAGGATCATGGCAATGAAAATAATGAATAGTGTTGGGGCAATATCTCAACCCTGTTAGGCGGTGTGGTGTAGTGGTTAGAGCACTAGACTAGGACCCGGGAGAGACCAGGGTTCAAATCCCCACTCAGCCACATGAAACTCCTAACCTACCTTGCATGGGTTGTTGTGGAGATAAAATGGGGACGAGGACTATATATGCCACCTTGACAGGGTAAAAATGCAATAAATGAAATAAACAAAGAATCAAAATTGCCTGTGAAAAGGTGTTATATTAGTAGAAATTAACGCTTGAATGCTGGTGAGTTTTCATGAGAACTTTATATCTATAACTTGCTAACAGATACGGAAATGTAGATAACTGAATTTAAGCCTGGAAAGACTGAGCAACCGAAAGAAACTGAAATTGATAGATTCGCTGATTCCTAGATAAAAGACAATCCGACGAGCCAATTGGCACACTTGAAAACAGGAAGACGAGCTGTTTTGAAAGAAGACGTAAAACTTTTTGTTTTTCTTATGTGGTTGGGTTTATGAGCAGCTGGGTCATTTCTGTGATCCAGAGAAAAGCACCCAGGAATTCCAGAAGAGGGCTTGTCGACCTGGATTTTCATTGTCAACAAAGGAGATAAAAACACTTGCCAAGTTCTCTTAAAATTTACCCCTTGCCGAGCTATATCATCATGCCACCTTAACAAACTACAGTTCCTAGAAATCTTTTTTTTGGGGGGGGGTCATGCACTTTAAACGCATGAAGTTTCAAACCACTTTAAGCCGCCCCAAGAATCCTGGGGACTGGAGTTTGGTCAGGGTTCTGGGGGAGAACATCTCTCCTGAGTGCATAAGGAGAATATCCTAACAACTCTCCGCACGCTTTGCAAACTAGTTTGTAGGATTCTTTGTGCAGTGTGTGTGGGGGGGAAAGCCCTGACGTTTACAGTTTGCACAAGAGTGCTTTCAAAGTGCTGCGTGGCCGACCAGTGGGCTGAGTCTCACCTCCTGCTGAGCCCCGGAGGACACTGGTCCACATTCCTGGCATAGCGACCCATGAACTGCACCCCACGTGAATCGACAATATTTATACTTCCCCCGCGGTACCTGGCAGAACTGCAAGTCAAGTTCCGTAAACTTGCCCTGTTTTTTTCCATTACAGTTTTTGGACCCAGGTTTGTCCCTTTCACTGCCTGGCGGGAGGCACTTCTGTGGTGGCTCAGCTCAATTTTTTTGTTGGAAAAAATAGAAATCTGTTGCTGCAAGGTCAACGTTGGGGACAGAAGTTGGATAGCCAATCCCCCTCCTCCATTCAAGGCAGGGCTGTACACATGGGGCACCTGAGAAACTGCAGGGTTTACAATCTAGCAAAACTCAGGTTTGAAATGTCACTTAAGGTTCTAGTCCTTATGGATCGCAATACAGTAATAATAATAATAATAATAATAATAATAATAATAATAATAATAATAAAAGAAAAAAAGCTGGCTACTATAGTGGGATGTGAGGGCAATGCCTGCCTATCTCTTTGAAGAAGCAGGTGCACTGGAACATAGGAAGCTGCCTTGTTCCAAGTGAGACTTTTGGTCCATCTACCTCCATATTGTCCACACTGACTGGCAGCAGCTCTCTCTAGTCATCTCAGGAATGGCGCTCTTCTGTAACAGCCGGGCTGACGAACCTTTGTCAGCTGAGGGCTGCCTTCCTTTCTGTGCAGACTTCCAGGGGCCACATACCACTGTGGGCGGGGCCAGAGGCGTAAGTGGGGGGTGGGGCAACGAATGCAAATTTTTACCTTTGTGCGGGTAGGCTCATTTTTACACACACACACACACACACACACACACACACACACACACACAGTTGGTGCGACCTTCTCTATCCTCCATCCAGGCGGAGCTCAGGGACAAAATTCAAGCTTGGGGAGAGGAGTGTGGTTTCAGAGAGAGTCACAAGGGCCAGACAGAGTTATGGGGGCCGCGTTTGGCTCCCCGCCAAAGAAAGGGAAACAGATGTCATCTCCACGTGTTTATTTGCACCATGGAACAAGGCATGTGTGGCTGCAAAACCCTTGACTTGCTCTCTCTCTTTTTGCATTTTTCAAAAAGCTGGGATCGACTGAGCCACTGGCCTCCGGTTATTTTGCTGCGGGCTTCCTCCGCCCTCCCAATCAGGCCCTGATCAGCCACAACGAGCATGTGGGCGGCAGAGAGAGGAAACCACGATGGGGGGGGGGGAGCGTTCAGATGCAACCCAGAAATGGGAGCTGCTGTGGATCCTCTTGGCCAGCCTTGCTCCTTCCTGCAAGCAGTGCTGGATATACCTATACAAAAATTTAAAGGAAAAAAACCCCTGGATGTACATTTCCAAAATATAAGATTAAAAAAAACCCTATCATACAGCAACAGTGTTTTGTGTTGTGTAGGCTCCTATGATGGGCCCTGCCTGCTTGCCTGCTTCCTAAAACATCACTGGTTTGCTCCTTTCTATATATAGGGTGCCTACATTCTGCACAGACTGGTTGCAGGGCAATATGTGCAAATGGCTTTAGATACCTATCAGGTCCATCAATTACCTTATAGCATATATTCAACACAAAAAAACAGTAATAATTTGATATTGACTAAGGACAGCTGGACATAGAAAGGGCCCCATTACCTTTAGTAGCTGAGGGCCTCATCAGACCTAAATCCGGCCCTGGGCGCAAGGCATGCTCTGCCACTCCTCCTGCGGCATTCAGGGGCCCTCGAGTCAGAGAGCCGGTTAAAAGGAAGCACCCCAAAAGTGAGAAAGGGTTCGGATCTCACCTCGGCCTGCCAACTCACCGGGAAACCTAGAGCAAGGGGGATCTTAGCCTACTGGCCTGCTTTGCAAGGCGGTTGCCAGAAATACTGAGCTAACGTCTGCAAAGCACATGGGTTTTTACAATGGGAAATAATGCCTGCTTGATGCTAAACTCAGCTGGGATGCTTAGATCAGGCCCTCCATTCACCATCCATGTCCAGTTGCTTGATTGATTCATTGCCTGGTTGGAATATGTACCTCGATCTGTGATGATAGAGAAATCTGTGCATAGACGCTTGCCTGGCTGCAACGTAGACTCCTAAACAAGGGTCAAAATCCATTTTCTTCCTCCGCCCACACGGCCCCTGGAAGGTCATCTGCAAGACAGTGTGGCCCTGGGCCTGGAAAAGGTTCTCCATATAGCAGCTCAGAGAGTTTGAGAGCATTCTGTGCAGGAGGGGTGTGCGAGAGAGGTCTATCCAGTGGTATTAAGTCATGGAAATAGATGGACTCTGCTAGCTTTAGTGAAATTAACACGCAGTCATTGTTATATTAGGGGGAACTGCTTTGCAGAAATTGGACAAAAGTTGCACAGGAAAATATTAGGAGAAGTTTGCACTAAAGTTCTGGTGAATTTTCATGAAGGATTTAAAAAAATAAATAAATCACAAACTGTTGTGGAAAACAATGTAAGAGTGAGGAAATCAGAGGCCAAAATTGACATATCCACCTGGGAAAGCAGGACACTGAACTGAACGGGCTTTGGCCTTTCTTACGCTGACTCTGAGCGCCACTTATCTGTTCTTATCAGTGTCGTATCCGAGCGCCACGAATCTGCCTAACCCTCTTTAAAAGCCCTCCAAGTTGCTGGCCATCCCTGCATCTTGTAGGAGTGAGTTCCACAGTTTAACAGTGCACTGTGTGAAGTTTCTCCTTCCGTCTGAATCTTCCACTAACAGTTGCACATTGCTTTGAAAAGCATATCCCCCCCCCCAACACACCAAAATGCATTTGATCTGTAGGTACATCCCCAGCCCGCAAAAGGACGGTTATTCGCTCACAGGGCACTCTGCATATGCTCAAAGCCACCCTGGCAGAAATATTTGTGCATAAACAGGGGGCAAAGTTATTTCAAAACAGCAGTTCAGCATCTAACAGAAAGATAAATGCAGGGACACATATATATCAGCGGAGCGGTCCCCCACATCCCCACACGTTTGAACATGCCTTTTCCCTGCCGCTGAACCGGGTACATTCAGGTACAGAAACGCCAAGCTGGAATGGAATCCGATTTCCCGCCGGCTTGTTTACCTTGGAACCGGCTGCGCCAGGCTGGAGCTGACTCAGACCTCTGGAATGTCTCTCAGCAGGGACAGAATGTTCAAAACAGGCGCAGCGGCCAAACAAACACGAATCCGGCCATATTGCAAGACTTAGTCTGCGGAGCAATTCATTCCTCTGTGCGCACTCACAAGGGCAAATCCCCACCATAATTTTGAAGCACATTACTGCCCTCCAAGAATCCTGGAAACCGTAGTTTAAGAGGGCTGGAATTGCAGCTCTGTGCAGTGGGAAACTACCCTTCCCAGGATTCTTTGGGGGAAGGCAGAGCCATAGATTTGTAGCGTTGGAAGGGTCCCCCAGAGGGTCATCTAGTCCAACCCCCAGCGATGCCGGGAACACAGCTAAAGAACCCCTGACAGATGCCCAAACACTGCATAAAAATCTCCAGTGGAGCTGCACGCCTTAAATGTGCTTGGCATGGATCTGCTAGCTCTCGGAATCAGTTCTAAAACCGCAGTTTGAAGCAGGGGGATAGGGAAATGTCACCTTGCTGGTGTTATGAAACTACAGTTCCCACCATTATTCATGAGCATTGACTGCACTGGCTGCTGAGAGATTTTTATGTTATTGGGTCATCTCTAAGGCGACGTTCCCACCCTACATTTAAAGCACTATGATACCGTTTTAAACAGTTCTGGGAAGTGTAGTTTGCTAAGTGTGCTAGGCATTGTCACGAGAGCCTCCCGCTTCCTTCACAGAGCTAAAATATCCAGTGGTCTAAGAAGCAATCACTCTTCCCAGGGAACTCTGGGAATTGTAGGTCTGTGAGCAAATGGGGAGTCTCCTAACAGCTCTCAGAACCACCCTTAACAAACTACAGCTCCCAGAATTCTTTGGGGGGGAGCCATGATGGTTTAAAGTGCTTTAAATCTTTGAAATGTGGCCATCGTATCCTTTTATGGCTAGACCCCAGTAAAAAGCGGGTGGTGTAAATGGTTATGGCATCGTTGAATCCTCGCAAGTGGGGGACACGCAGAGGCCTCGAAGGGAGGCCGTCATCCTCAAACGAAGAATCCTAGAATGGGTTCGAGATCAGAAGCAGAGTTCGAGCCCCACGGTGGGAAAGAGATTCCTGCATTGCAGGGGGTTGGACTAAATGGCCCTCGGGATCCCTCCCAACTCTAGAATTCCAGAAAACGCAGTAAGAAATAATTGCCGGGCAGAGATTTCACCCTGGTTCTCCCCACCCCACAACATCTAAACTGATCGCCAGTTTGAAACCTAGTCTGTGTTGTGTCTCTCTGGCTGTTGTCAAGCTATCTTTGCCTGTGCACATCGCACATTGCATTGTAATCCCAGGGAGAGTTCTTTACCTCTGGCATTTCCGGCCGAATGCTCAGATGGTTGGGTAGCGCCGCCTAGTGGTTTAAAGGGGGGGAAGCAAAGCATTTTTAGGACTGATCAAATGACGCACCTAAATTGAGGATCCCAGGAAGCTAGCTGATTTATGCTCCGTCATCTAGCTCAGTATTGCTGACCCCGATTGCCAGCCGCTCTCTAGGGGTCCCAGGCTGATTCCTGAGCCAGGTATGGGGGGGGGCAACCAGCCCATGGACAAGGAGCCTGTGACCCTCCAAAAGTTGATGGACTCCAATCCCCAATCTTTGGGGGGGGGGAAGAGACCTCAAAATTGTAGATTTTTTCGACCTGCCTGAGACAAAGTGGCGCCTTTCAGAAACCCCCCAGGACGTCAGTTCCGCCTTTGAAATCCCAGAAATGTCCGGGATAATCAAGGTGTATGGCAGCCCCTACAGTATTGCCAAAACCGGTTGGATTCTCCCAGTTGCAGAAGATCGCTCTGTCGTTTAATGGGGAGAGTCGCTGCCAGTCAGAGTGGGGAATACCAGCTAGTATGCCGGCCAATGGGAGTAACAGCCAGATGGCCGAAGGTTCCCCAGGCTAAAGCTGCATGGGCATCAAACATTTAAATTATTATTTAGTAAACTTACTAGTCCTCTTTTTAAAAACTAACTCCAAGAAACTTGCATCAAATAATAAATAACACAGAACTAAGCACACGCCACTCACCCCAGGAATCCTGGGAAGCGTAGTTTCTTAAGGGAGTTGGGAAGCGTAGCTCCGTGAGGGGTAAACTACAGCTCCCAGGAGTCTTTTGGGGGGGGGGTGATTTCAAAGCATTTTAAAGAGGCTTCTTGTCAGGAGCGGCTGAGGTCTTCTTCACCAAAATTTAATTATTTTAACCACCTTTCATCTGAAGATCAGAGGATGCTTTACAATGCTCCTGGCCGGGGAGGGCGGGGTATAAATAAAAATTATTTATTTATTATTATTAATATAGAAACACAAAAATACTTAATATAGTGACAAACAAAAACAGCAACCTCCTCCGCGGTTTAAAAAGCCATAGCTTGTTTAATCCTTGTGTCCAAGGGGCACAGGGTTTGATACAATTGTGTTCTGTTCAGCATGGACCCACAAAAAAGTAGTGGATTTAAGATAGGCCTATCCAGTAATTTCAACGGGTCTTACTTAAGAGTAGATCTCACCATTTTTAAGGTCCAGAGAGGCAGAGGCAATGAAGCAACTTTTAACAAAGCATATACAACCATTTTTTTATTTTAAAAAAATTAATGTTCATATGGTTTCTTCGGTATTTATAATCGAAACAAGAGGCGGGAAAGGAGAACTTAGAAGAGGTGAGTAACAACTCACACGAGTAACAAAAAAAGGAGCAGCAAATCCCGAGTATTATCTTTTTTTAGTATTATCTTTTTTTAAACTGCCCACTGGCCTGTGGCCAGGCTACGACTCCTGCTCTCCCTGACCACTAGGCATGCTGGCTGCTGGGAGTTGGGAGTCCAGCAACATCTGGAGGGACACCCCCCCTTGCCCCACCAATGGCCCCAAGCCCCTGAGCTGGAAATGGAGAGGGGAGAAGAACAAAACTCTTTGGGATGTTGGCTGCAAGATGATTGTCTTTAAAGTTCAGAGTAGAAGGGGTTTTTTTGGGGGGGGGGGGCGGTCTGGGTCAGGATCCACACTCAGAACGAAACACTAATTTCGCCCCCTTTGGATCGAGAAACATTTGTGCAGAGATTCCAAACGGGAGAAGATTCTCCTCTCCCTGCCCAGCCCATTTAAGTCCCAAGGAGAGTGATGGGGAGAGATCGGTGTCAGGGTGGGGGGTCCCGTAAACAACCCTCCCCCATTCCCATTCACAGATGTGGCCTGCCTAAATGACCTCTGCAAGAACCTTTGCTGACCGCCGTTTAATTCCCGACATTTTCACTCCCCTGATCAGAGAAGGGTGGGCCACTTGGGCTTTCGAGAAAAATTGCAGTGGCAGCTGGGGGCCCAGGAAGCAGGGAGCTGAACAGTAGGTGGCGCCAGAGCTCCTGTCAGGCAGAGCTGCCCGCCTGGCAGGCTGGTGAAGAAGTGCCTCCTTTGCCCAAAGAGACCAGCATCCATTGAGAAAGGACCACTTGGGGGGGGGGCACGTTGTACACGGCCAAGGAAGAGGTATGATGGAAAGTCGCATTTGCAAACTCACACCGCAGTGTGTATTTTTTCCTCTACACACGTGCATTAAATTAGTAAGAGCAAGCAGAACCAGGGTGCCTTTGCGTGGGAGAGCTTGGCATTGGGAGACGCACACCAGAGCAGGGCTGGGGGGGGGGTGATGTTATCGGCTGGGGGCCTGCGCCGATGTCCCTGGCGGATTCACGGACTCTGCTGCCTTCCCCTGGTCCACACTGACCCTGTGCAAGTTTACAGACGAGGGCCGCAAGCCGCAGGCCTCCAAGCAACCCTTGGCAGGCGGAGGGGTGACTCTGCGCATGGAAAGATCGGTGGGTTGGAGGTCACATTCTGAGGAGCTGTCACTCTCCGGATCCTCCCAGTCCCTTGCAACGGTGATTCTGGTACCAATCCCTGGCGCTGCTGTGCCTTCAGCCAATTGCAGGGGCTCCCTTGACCCACTTCCTGTCTCTTTGGACCCACTTCCTGTCTCTTTGGACCCACTTCCTGTCTCCTTCCAGTCACTGCCTGTCTCTTTCACAGCTACGGGCATGGCGGACCTCCGGCCCCTGATGACGCTCACCTGGGTGGGCAGGACAGCGGCTTTGGGGGCAGGACTGACAATGAGGCTGCCGGCCCGGGAAGGTCCCTCTTCACTCGTCTCCTGGGGGAACGGGCTCTTGGGCTTCCCGACATGGACCACCTCCACATCCGTGCTCTCTTCCCGAGACCCGGAGAGGGAGGAGGGGCGGCCGGCCTGGTCGCCGTAACCCACAGTTACGACAATGATGTCAGAGTCCTCCTCGGCGTCGGGTGCTCCCTCCTTAGCGGTGCTCTTCTCGAGCAAAGAGGGGTCCGCTTTCTTGCGGGGCCGACCCCGCTTCCTCTTTGCCGCCGCCTCCCTGGGTGCTTCTGCAGGCCGCTTGGCGGGGGGCTTGGCTCTCTGCGGGTCGTGGGGGCTCCATCGAGCCTCGCAGCCGTTCACCCCTCCGCCAGTAGGGGCGCTCTGGAGCTTCAGCGGGACTTCGGCCACGGGGGGCACCGCCATGTTGATGACCGGCATCATGTTGATGACCGGCACGGCGCTTGGAGGGCTGACCACGCCAGCCGGCCCGTTCACCGTAGGGGCCAACAGAGCGGACGGCCCCGGACCCATTGAGAGCGCCATCTTGACCGTCCCCCCCGAGGCCGTCAGCTTGGGTGCCAAGATGGTGGGGGACGGGTGCATGGCCGCCACACCAGGAGACACCACCAGCCTGTCCCCGGGCTGGACCTGGACGCGGGGCAGCAGCAGTGGCAGCCGAGCCACCAAGGCGTCGACCTGCGGGCTGCTGGCGGGCTTCGTTGGGGCGTCTGCCAGCTTCTTTGCTGCGGCCGAGGGCTTGCCGGCATTTTCTGCTTTGGCCTGAGGAGAGGAAAGGACAAGAGAAGCGTTGGGTTCAACTGCCCTTTGGCCCTCGGGTGAGCCGCAGGCTGGAGGCCCAAACCCAGGGATGAGCTACAAGGCCAGAGAGAAAATGGGTCAACTGCAGATGGGGCTGCAGAAATTGAGAATCCTGCCCAAACTGGGGGTCTGGTTGCCCCTCACAAAGCTGAATTTCGACTTTTGAATCTCCGTGCCCCACCCTCCACCACACCTGGGTCTTTAGACTTCTTCCAGTGTGTTGTTGTGCATTTCCCAGACTGGAGGCAGATCACACCTAAGGGCCTTTTGGGCACAGTGGGAACATGATGCTGGACTGGTCCAACTAAAAGGCCCTTCTGAGGTGCTTACATAAGCTCAATTCTGCATCCAGGGCAACTGTCTACCAGCTCCATCTGGTACGCAGGCTGAGACCCTACCTGCCCGCAGACTGTCTCGCCAGAGTGGTGCATGCTCTAGTTATCTCTCACTTGGGCTACTGCAATGCGCTCTACGGAGGGCCACCTTTGAAGGTGACCGGGAAACTACAACTAATCCAGAATGCGGCAGCTAGACTGGTGGCTGGGAGAGGCCGCTGAGACCACGTAACACCGATCTTGAAAGACCTACATTGGCTCCCAGTACATTTCCAAGCACAGTTCAAAGTGTTGGTGCTGACCTTTAAAGCCCTTAAAGGCCTCGGCCCAGTATACCTGAAGGAGCGTCTCCACCCCCATTGTTCTGCCCAGACCTGAGGTCCAGCTCCGAGGGCCTTCTGGCAGTTCCCTCACTACGAGAAGCAAAGTTACAGGGAACCAGACAGAGGGCCTTCTTAGTGGTGGTGCCCACCCTGTGGAACGCCCTCTCATCAGATGTCAAGGGGATAAACAACCACAGACTTTCCAGAGACATCTAAAGGCAGCCCTGTCTTGGGAAGCTTTTATGCAGGAAGCCACCCAGAGTAGCTGGGGCAAAGCAGTCAGATGGGTGGGGTATAAGTAATAAATTGTTGTTGTTAATGATGATGTTACTACTACTACTACTACTACTACCTGGGTCTGCTTATTGTCTGAACTCTCCGAGGCCTTCAAGGTTTGGGATGGTCGTTTGTCACGGTGGTTCTCGGTAATTTCTGCAACCAGAGAAGATTTAGATCAAGAGACCCTTCTCTGAACGAAGCTCCCAGTTACAAAAAAAGTGGGGAAATCACTGAGGGATAGGAACACAGCTGCCTTATACAGAACCAACCCATTGGTCCATCTAGCTCAGTGTTGTCTACACTAGCCGGCAGCAGCGGCTTTCCAGGCAGGGGCCACCGCCAGCCCTACCTGAAGACGCCAATAAAGAATTGAACCAGGGACCTTCTGCATGCAAAGCAAACACTCTACACCCCTGAGCTTGCTGTAAACATAAAGCAAGATTCTAGTCCTCATGGTTTTGACCGTTTTAACTCAGGAGCTGCTCTTGACTGCGTCACCGATCTAGCTCAGTGTTGTCTGCAGACTGACAAGAGGCTTTCTCAGGGGCCAAATTGGACCCCCAAGAGTGGCCCGCGATCCAGAAGTTCCCCACCCGTTTTATCTCGTAAGTCAAGAGGTTTATATTTTGTATTCCAATGTGGGCATCACTCTCATCTATACTCACAGGCCGCTCAGAAGCCTGTGGCAATTTACAAATTAAATTATATCAACAAGAAAGCCATCTTCAAATATCTCAAGGACTGTCACTCTTGGAAAGAGGCAGCCAGCTTGTTTTCTCCTGCTCTGGAGGGCAGGACTCGAACCAGGGGCTTCAAGTGGCAAGAAATGAGCTTCTGGCTAAACATCAGGTTAGAACTGTCCGACAGTAAGAGCCGTTGGGCAGTGGGACAGACTCCCAGGAGAGGTGGTGGGCTCCCCTTCCTTGGAGGTTTCTAAACAGAGGTTGGGTGGCTGTCTGCCATGGATGATCTAGCCGGGATTCCTGCACTGCAGTGGGTTAGACTAGATGACCCTGGGAGGTCCCTTCCAACTCTACAATTCTAGGAAGAACCTAGCGGGCAACGCAATGGAGGTGTAAGGAGGGGTCACCCACCTGAGACCACCATGGCCATGATGAGGTCGACGTGGGGCGAACGGGAGCTGATAATGTGCTGCTGGATGAGGAACTGGGCCACCTCCACAATGTTGTTGAACGAGCGCTTGAGGATCTTCTCGGCCCAGTCGCAGGTCAAGGCGCAGGCCGCTTCCATCACCTCGTCGCTGTAGGACTGAACCACCTCTGGCCGCTCCGGCTGCGGAGAGGAAGGAAGAAGAGGAGCAGTGAGGAGCGCCAGGCATGCTCTGGCACCATTCCCCCGCCTGCCCTCAAAAGCGGCTTTGAAGCACCGCTTTGGGCCCAGAGATGCCACGCTTCTGCCGTTCCGCTATCACACAACGCCGCCCCCGTCTTCAGCTCAGAAGGCTTTATTTATTGGTGTGTTACAGAAGACTTGAGTGCTGCTCGAAAGACCTCAAAACAGTTCACACACAAAAAAAGTTGAAACAAGAACCAGCAAGGAAAAAAATAACAGCTATGATTAGGGCTGCCATACGTCTGGGACTTCCCGGATATTACCGGGATTCCAAAGGCGGAAGTGACGTCCTGTCCAGGGGGAATTTCCAGAAGGCGGCGGTGTCGTCCTGGATCTTTGGCAAATAAACCGGAAAAAATGCGGTTTACTTTCTGAAATATAGCAACCCTAGCTTTGATTATCAGCAAGAAAAATTAACAACTATATTTTGCTTCCCATTAATAATAATAATAATAATAATTTATTATTTATACCCCGCCCATCTGGCCGGGTTCCCCCAGCCACTCTGGGCGGCTTCCAAAAAAACAGAAATTCTAAAATACAGAAATCCATCAAACATTAAAAGCTTCCCTAAACAGGGCTGCCTTGAGATGCCTTCTAAAGGTCTGGTAATTGTTCTCTTTGACCTCTAGTGGGAGGGCATTCCACAGGGTGGGTGCCACTACCGAGAAGGCAGATATATTTATATCCCACAGATATAAAAATACAGTAAAACATCAAACACTGAAAACTTCCCTATACTGGCTTGCCTCGTTAAAACCATTCCTTATCACAGGGCGGGGGGCCCAATATGGCAAACACCCAGGCACAACAGATGTTGTTGGGCTTCCCCTCACCACCTAACTGCCAGGAGTTCCAGCCACACCTGCAGACCACAGAGCCGGCTACCCCGTATGAGTGACATTTAATATCCCTTTACTAATGACCGCGAGGTGTTAAGAACAGGATGAAGATCCCTGTCTGGGTGAGAAGCAGCAGCAGCCGCAAAATAATGAAACCTCCATGTGCAGAGGCACTCTACTTCTTAACAACAGGTGCTGGAGACAGGCGACAGGATATGGCCACCATCGTCACACCAGAGTCTCTGCGGGCTTCCAGATACCTGGTCATTTGCTACCTGGAACGGGGCGCTGGCACAGGTGAGCCTTTGGGGCTCTTCAAAACACAGAGACACATGCAAGAGAATAATGAGGGCCTTACAGACTCCGTCTCTTTCAGATCGAGGCTGGGAAGCGGGGGCATGTTCACCACAGTCTTCCTCCGTATCCCACTGTAGCAATACGTGGGGGGGGGAGCAGAGTTAAGGAGGAAACTCGAAAGGCTGCGTTTCCATTGCCCACATCCATTTATTTCATGGCTGGGGAGGCTCAAAGGTGTATTGGGGTACCCTCCGCAGGAGGAATCTGCACTGTGCCTGTTTTTTGTTTGGAGGTATCAGTTTTGTGAAGGGGGGACATGCAGCTGAACCCCCTCCTGAGCACAGGAAGGTGGTGGTTGCGTGTGTTTGGGGAGCGCGAGACAGGCGGCCGCTGCCTTTCCCTGACCTCCCTGCCACCCCGTCCGCCACCCACGCTGCTTGGAGACTTTTAACCAGGCATCCCCAAACTGCGGCCCTCCAGATGTTTTGGCCTACGACTCCCATGATCCCTAGCTAACAGGACCAGTGGTCGGGGAAGATGGGAATTGTAGTCCAAAACATCTGGAGGGCCGAAGTTTGGGGGTGCCTGCTTTTAACGCACGCACACACAAAAAGGATATTTCGACTGCCCGCGACCCCCCAGCCTCCTCGCTTTGATGTTCGGGAAGATTTCCCGGATGATCTTGCCGAAGTTGGCTGCGCTCAGAGAGCGGCTGCAAAGGTTATCGCAATAGCGCCTGCCAGGGGAAGGACAAAAAGGAAAGCCGGTTTATTTATCAGTTGCCTTCAGATCCCATCTTCTTCCCCTCCCAGGAGCTCAAGGCGGCATTTACGGTTCCCTCCCCTCCTCGTTCAATCCCAACAACCCTGCGAGGCAGGTTAGGCTGAGAAGCAGTGCTCTGAGCCCAAGGTCACCCCCAGGGAGCTTCGTGTGTCTCTCCCGGGCCCACGTTTGACACTCTAACCACTACACCACTGCTGCCTCGCTTATGGTTTACATGTTTATGAAAAACACCCCCATCATGTATAAGTGGTATATTCTCTTTTAGAAGGATACATTAAATGCTATGGATCTATTAAGCTCAATTCTTCCGCATACTTGTTTGTCTCACTAAAGATGTTTTTATTTTTATTTTCCATGTTGGGGTCTAATATTAAAATCTTCACACATCCATACATATTGGCCACAGCTATTTTAGCACATAAAATTAAATAGTGCCCATTAACCTCAATGACAGTCTGCTGTACATCTATCAGAAATCCTTTTTGTATCAGGATAGCCACAACCTTGGCCTTTTTTGAGTTGCTTGCGATAAATACTTGTCCCACCCAGCCCTTCTTTGTGTGCCTCCTCCTCATGAGGTCTGGAGGGTGGCAACATGAGAATGGGGACTTTTCTGCAGTGGCTCCTTGTTTGTTGAACCCTCTCCCCAGGGAAGTTCCCCTGGCCCCTTTATGAAATATCTTTAGGCGCTAGGAAGAAACGTTCCTCTTTTACCAGGCCTTCGGCTGGCTGACATCCAATGCCCTTTTAAAATGTGTTGGGGAGGGGGGATTAACTAGATTTTCTGTTGTTGTTGTTTTGAAGTAGTTTTCCCGCCTTCCCCTCCATGGGTCCCCCTTTATTAAACCTTAACTACGTTTCAATAGTCCATGATTTATCTAACTCCATAGTACTTGCTACATTGCAAGTGTTGTTGCAATCCAGCTAATGTTTCCATCTGCTTACAGATTATAAAAATTTCCCCATTCTTTATTGAAGTTTTGGTCTTCTTGGTGGTTTTACCAAGCGATTTTATGGTCTAACCGCCCTGACACCTGTGGCTATAATAGGGCTTTATACAAATTTAATAAATAATAATGATTAAGAACCCATGATTTCTTGAATAATTTTTTTTATCCTGCTGCATTAGATGGGCCTCCTGTGAACGAAAAACTTCCCAGTTGTGTAGGAGTGGTACAGCCCTCCCAAGTCCATGCAGGAATGCAGCGGTGAGATCCTGTGACTCACCACCTCTCCCACATCCAACCAAGAAAGCTGCCATATGCAGAGGCACATCACTGGGGTTTTGCCCGGATCAGTGTGGTCCACCCACTGACCGGCAGCAGCTCTCCAGGGCCGAGGGTCTTTCCCCGTCCAACTCAGAGATGCAGGGAAGAAGACTTCAGAGGGAAAGGTTCTGGGCAAACAGTCCCCATCTGATTCTCCCCACCCCGCAGAGACGCCTCTGGTCCCCGCTCTTCGGAACCAGAACCAGAACTCACTTGTAAGCATCAAAGACATCTTGTTTTGGCAAGCAGGTGTCTGGGTATTCCTCGAGGTGATCCCGGATCCAGGTGCAAGCATGCATGTGCTCAGCTGAGCTCAGAGAAGTCAGGTCCAGGCTGGCGGCCCCGAGAAAGGAAAGTAATAATAATAACATACTGTCCTGTGCCTGCAGGTCTCGGGGTGGCTACAGCATAAAAGCACAATATAAAAACACAAAGCACACAATGAAAACAAAAGCCCAATACAGTGGTACCTCGGCTGTCGAATGTAATCCGCTCCAGAAAACTGTTCCGACTGCCGAAATGTTTGACAACCGAGGCGCAAAGGGCGGTTGGCAATTCCAATGGAGAAAATGGAAAAACGTGCATTCGAAAACGGAAGCATTTACTTCCGGATTTTCAGTGTTTGAAAACTGAAACGTTTGGCTTCTTAGATGCTCGAAAACTGAGGTTCCACTGTAATCCCCACTCCCCCTGGTTTTGGCAAAATGTGTGTAAATTCAGCACCCTCTTCCTTTTCCCAGCACACAGTGTCCCTCGGGGGACACCTGATATCTTTCAAACCCTGCCCCTCTCACATTCAAAGCCTACCATGGGAACCATGAGGTCCGCCAACTTGAATTTCAATGGCAATTCCAAGGATTGATTCTCAGGCCTGCACATCACAGACCCCTGCATCCTCCAGATCTGTAAGGACTAGAAACCTGACCTTTTGTTTTTAAATTCCACAGCAGAACATTCCTAATTTTTAGGCCTAGCTGGAAGTCTCGCTGGTTCGGCTAAGTTGTAGGCTGCAACTGAGTGAGGCCCTAAGGTGCTGTGTAGGGTCCACCTCTGCCTACAATACTTTGCTTCCAAGTTTCATTCCTACACTTGTTTAGGTGGGCAATGAGGGCAGGCCCAGAATATATCTCCCATGGGGCTGGATTCGCTCGGAGCCTGCTAGTTACTGAACCCTGGATGATTTTGATTTTAAAGAAACCAGCTTTCTAATTTCCTTGCCTTTCCACACACCGTTTCCGTCCCTCCTGTATATATAAAGCAGTAAATGAACAAGATTAGGGAAACAAGGCCACGATCACTCACTTTTTCTCCCCTGAACTTGGACCAGAAGGCAGTTGGAGGTAGAGATAGAGCTTGGCGTGATCAGTAAACCTCTGGACATCTTGCTGTTTTCATAGAGTTGGGAAAGAGAGACACGTGAAGATCACCAGGAAATGAAAACTGCCAACTGTCACTCACAAATATAAAAGAAGTAAACAGGAGCCATGTTTTGTGACCAGCTGTTACTGCAATGCACAGCTTTGCACCAGTTACATCAAGGACTTCCTCTCCCCATAGGAACCGACCCAGACCCTGTGATCATCATCTGAGGCCCTTCTCAGGTTGGGGGAATCTGGAGGGCAGCGACATGAGAACGGGGCCTTTTCAGTGGTAGCTCCCTGCTTGTCAAACGTTCTCCCCAGGGAGGCTTAACTGGTGCCACCATCGTTACTTATCTTCAGGCAGCAGGCAAAAAAGCATTTCTTTTCCACCAGGCCATTGGCTTTTAATTATCTGTGGCGCCTGCAGCAAAACGGGTCAATGCATCTGGCCCTTAACCAGAAGGTTAGTGGTTCGAGCCCACCCAGGGACGGCTGTGGACAGGATTCCTGCAATTGGTTGGACTAGATGGCCCTCAGGGTCCCTTCCAGTTCTATTATTCTGTCCCTTCCAATGGGTGGAATGTTTCATTCCTGCCTTTTAGAAGCATGAATGGGTTTTCCCCCTTCCTCCCGCTTTCATTTTAAGCTGCCCAAATGATCCACCGCTAACACTCTTATTATCGTGTCAATGACATGCTCTAGAATACACCTGGCGTTTGCCCTCCACCCACTGACTTTTGCCCTCCAATTTTTCGGCACGTCCTTTCTGGTTGAATGCCATCTTCCCCTGCCAATAGCCTCTTCCGCTGCCTGAGCTTCCTCTTCCAGAAAAAGAGACAGGTAAATAAGGTACCCGCCCACCAGTCTCCCTTCCTCTTATTAATTCCTTTAACCTAGAGACACTCGCCAGAAACTCCTGCACCCAACAATTCTTTATTTAAAGGTCCGACCCGAGCGTATTCTACACCGAAACATGCCAACTCCTGCTTTCTCCTTATTATAGGGCTTCTATTTATGTTTTTGTATTTAGCCTCTTATAGTAAGCCTCTACAACATCGGTCGGGACCCACAGGTGAGTCGCGAGGCTACATCGGACAGGACACGGCAGATTTTATTGCTGCCACATTTGACTCCAGCCAAGGCTCGACCAGACCAAAACCAGACCCCCATGTCATGGTCGCTAGGATGCAGTCTTCTGACGAGACACCCGTTCTATCAATTTCCATGAATGCTGCAAAATCGGAATGAGAAAGCCACAAACCATTTTTCTTACAAGATACAAATTTCTGGCCAACCACCTGCCCCACCTTCCTCGCCTTTAAGAAAGGGAACTCTGTATGGAGCGTGGATGCTCAGTTCCCTTTCCAGTCTATTTCTGTGGTGTTCTAGACTCCTCCCAAAATAAATAAATAAATAATAATAATACGTAATAGAAGATCACTGTTTTTTCAATAGCTCCTCAGCCTTTCGGCTAAGGCATAAAAACTGCTGCTTGTCATTTAGGAGTAATGCTAATTTTAGTAAGCTCTGTGTTAGGATTAATGATGTGCACTGCTAGCATTGCTAAGAATAAATCGGAAAGGGGGAAAATGTGGACGTGGGTCCCAGGTTGCAGGCTGGCAGCCAGTCTTGGGTCCAGACCAGGTGATGATCGGTGTGCTACAAGAATATCAGAATCGCTGCATTAGGCGGAAGCTGCCCAGCATCCTGTTCTCACAGAGGCTTATCAGATGCCTCTTTGGAACCCGGCAAGCAGGACCCGAGTGCGAAAGCAACTCTCCCAGTCTCCCAGCAGCTGGTATTCTGCCTCTTAAGACACTGGAGGGAAAACCCAGACCATATTTCCCCAAAGTGCAAGTCATGGGCCACATATTGTACGGACAGATGCATGTTATTTTAGTTCCCCGGCTGCTTTTGAAGTGCCCCATCTGGCCACTCACCAGTATGCAGTCGATTTTGCACTGCACGGACTTCCTGTAAGAAGAAAACCATGTGTTACTCTCTTGATCAGGCATCAAACAGGTCTCTCTCTCTCTCTCTCTCTCTCTCTCTCTCTCTCTCTCTCTCTCTCTCTCTCTCTCTCGTTGCTTGTTCAGGGTGCTGAGAGTGGTTAAGAGACCCTGTTCCGCTCAGGGATGGATTGCTAAACCCCTACAAGAATGGTAGGCCTGTGACGGGGAACAGAAGTCTTGTCGTCACCACTCTCAGCACCCTGAGGAAACCACTGTTCCCAGGATTCCTTGGGGCAGACACCCCCCAAACTCAGCCCTCCAGATGTTTTGGGACTACAATTCCCATCATCCCTGACCACTGGTCCTGCTAGCTAAGGATGATGGGAGTTGTAGTCCCAAAACATCTGGAGAGCCAAGTTTGGGGGTGCCTGCCTTAGCGGAAGCTGCGACTGTTTAAAGTGGCATGGGGCTGCTTTAAACCTATCGTTCTTATTCAGGTGGGGAAAAAAATATTTATTCATTCACAACTGTCAGGGGGACTCCCTACAGGGACCCTCCCCCGGTCATCCTGACCAGCACTTCACCCAGTGACAGCGCAAGCAGCGAGTCAGGAGGAGGAAATGAGGAATGGAGTGGAATGGAGAGGGGGCTCTCAGACGTATTGGAGCCTCGACACCGACCCAGCTGGCAGAGGAGGAAGGGCAGCGCAGAATGGTGTCGGAGCCTCTGCAATGCTCCAGCCAAGGGACAGGAGAAGGAACGCAGCCCCTTCCGGCGCCCAGTTCCAGACGCAGGGCAAGGGGGTGGCATTTTGGGGTTCCCAGACTATTATGCTGGCGCAAAAGCAGACAAGCGCCATTGCCGGGTTCTGAATCGGACTAGGCAGTCATGTTTTCTGATATCTCTGCACTGTAAATAGTATGCACAATAAAGCTCTTAAAGACAGAGCGGACTGGAGCATCTTTACTCGAGAGTAGCCGCAACAACCGCCTGACAACAACTCACATACCGCCTGATTTTAAAACAAACAAAAGAAACCGGTGATGTTACCAGTAAAAAAGCAGTTTAAAACGACTCTTTCTAAACATCCAGAATTAATTAAAACCAGCAATAAGCTGGAAACCAAAATGCATGCCAACTTTCTACATGTCTGGATGCAGGCTGTACCTAAGCAAAGATGTTTCTAGCAGGGGCCTAAAAAAGTACAGGAATATGTCAATAGGCAGGGAGTTCCGAAGTGCTGCCACACTAAAAGACAGAATTTCTTGCAAATGTGGAACTGGTATGTCTGGTGCAAAGGGGGCCTAAGGAAGGAAGGAAGGAAGGTGAAAGGAATAAGAAGTGTCTCCCTTACGAAATAGTTCCTCTCAGTTTCTGCAGCAAGGTACTTGACTCCACGGAGATGCCCTGCGAATCCGCCTCTAAGCTTTCGCTCACGTTTTCCTCGATCTTCGTATAAAGTCCGTTGTCTTCCGCCATGGCACCCGGTTCCTTGGTTCAAAGAGAGAAAGAGGACCCCAACGCCTTAGTCCAGGGCAGCGTGCTTGTGGACATGGCGCATGCCCACCACCCCAGAGAAAAACAACCCTGTCACAGTGCCGGATTTACGTAAAAGCTAAACAAGCTATAGCTTAGGGCCTCTTGGGGCCCCACAAAAAATTAAAGGGGAAAAAAAACCCTGGATGTAAATTTCCAAAGTATAAGATAAAAAACAAATAAAATAAAACCTACATACAGCAAGTGTTTTGTGTTGTGTAGGCTCCTAGGATGTAATAAGAATAATAATAATTTAATAATAATTTATTATTTATACCCCGCCCATCTGGCTGGGTTTCCCCACTCTGGGCGGCTTACAACAGAAAAATGAAATAAAACAATTAAACATTAAACATGTAAGTCATGGGCCCCGCCTGCTCCCTAAAATATCACTGCTTTGCTCATTTCTATACATAGGGTGCCTACATTCTGCAGGGACTGGTTGCAGGGCAACATGGGAAAATGGCTTTTGATACCTATTAGGTCCATCAGTTACCATATAGCATATATCCAACACAAAAAACAGCAACAGTTTGTTGTTGGCAAAGGACAGCTGGACATATAAAGGGCCCCATTACCTCCAGTAGCTTAGGGCCTCATCAAACCTAAATCCGGCCCTGACCCTATGTTACACCCAGGGCTGGCCCTACTCAAGAGTAGACCCACTGAAAGGAACAGTAACTTAAGTTCATTTATTTCGATGCCTCTACTGTGAGCAGAACTGAATGGGATGCAACACTCTGGTCGGAACTCGCAGCCTCATTTGCTCAGATTGACTATTTGGTGTGTACGAACGACAACTGGTGAATCACGGCGTGTAAATTCTGGCCTCCATGTTAAGTCTTCACTCCCTTTGCAGAACTGGAAATTGAACTGGTCTTCTGTGGAGGGATGGGGACAGGCGTCTTTCTGAGCAGGCGTCTTTCTGAGCAGAGCAGATTTCTCCATGTCCTATGGATGCTAAAAGGCACAGGAGCAAGCCTGGCTGGGGATTTCCAGGTCAGCTGGCAAGCCTAACCTTCTGAGGTTGCACCAATGGAAGAAGAAGTAAGGAGCCAAATTACGGATTGGTTGCAGTATCATCAGATATATGATACATTTAAATTAGATTTTTAAAAATGGGTTTCCGGATCAAAGCTCACGGTTTGAAAGAGAACTGTTATGGAATAAGGATAAATTATTGTCAGAAATGTATAGCTTATTATTAGAATGGGAAACAGAAGACCAGTTAGTCAAAGCTTCAAAGACGCACCGGGCAACGGATACAGGGCATAACATAGACCTAAACCTCTGGGAGAAACTCTGGAAGAATGTTCTGAAATTTACCACGTGTTATACTTTGAAAGAGAATTATATGAAAATGATACCAGATGGTATTTAACCACAGGTAGGTTGGTTAAGACGTCCAAAGTAGGATCGGATCTGCATTGGAAATGCAGAAGAATGGAAGGAACATTTTTTCACATGTGGTGGACATGTAAAAAGGTTAAAAGCTATTGGGAAATGATCTACAATGAGTTAAATAACATGTTTAAAACAACATCCCCCCCCCAAAAAAAACCTGAGGCCTTTTTGTTAGGAATAGTTCAGTCTGAAGTTCCCAGTTGTCAGAAAAAGTTATATATGTACGCAACCACAGCAGCTCACATTTTGCTAGCCCAAAGATCGAATGTGAGTGAGATCCCTAGTTAGGAAGATTGGCAACTTAAGATGGTAGAATTTGTGGAGGAAGCAGATTTAATTTACAGAATAAGTGAGCAAGAAGAATCCTTATTCGAAGAGAAGTGCTGAATATTTAGAAAATAGCTTTGTGCAACTGAAAATGCTGGTAACATTTAGATAAATTCAACAGCATGGTAAATATTTGAAGGATTGTAAAACGGAGAAACAATTAGATTGGTTATAGTAAAATATGCAGGAAAGATAAGTACGTAAAATAAACCATGAAAGGGGAAGGTGGGAAATCAATTGTTACATGGTATTATGTAAAATGTTTATTTTGAGATGTATAAACTGAAAAAATAATAAAAACGGTTATATATATAAAAAATAACCTTTAGAGGTTGCAACAGGAAAAGAGGAAATTTGGCTGAAAAACACCCAGCAGCAACACGATCACTCCTGAATTTGTCAAGTCCTCTTTTAAAGCCATCCCAGCTGGCGGTCCTCACTTCCTCCTGTGGCAGTGAGTTCCGCAGTTTCTTCCACGCTTTCAGAAGCTGCCCGCCATAAATCCAAGCCTGTGTGGACCTCAGATAGATTTCTCTTCCTCCCACCCCCCCAATGCCTCTGAAACAAATTCAGACTCATCTCCCAGGAGATATTTCTTCTCCACACCTCCCTTCTAACCTTCACCTGAACTGCAAACTCTTCCAAGGTCCGTGGCCTTGTGAGAGAATCCTGCCTAGCAACAGCGAGCTCCTCCACTTCTGGAGGCTGAGATTGGTCAGAAACCATGGCAACAGCAAGACGAGCAAGTCCACTGACTTAACACTGGCCAGGGGGAGAAAAAGAAGCCTTTTAAATAAAAAACTACAAACAGGAGTCAAAGTACATCCTGTTCCCCTTGACCTAAAACAACAACAACCCGTTTCCCCCCAAAGCACAGAATACAATCTTCCTGGGGAGAAACAGCCCTGCAAAGTCCATGGATGAAAAACACACATCACCTGCCAGTGTGCCACAGCCTCTTGTTAACTTGCTCAAACTCAGCCATTTCTCACCCTTTCCACCCCAAATTCAGCAGGGGCTGTTCTCAAGCCTTCCTCCCCTACGCTGCCAAGTTTCAAGCCCTTGCTTTGAAACGTTTCCTAACTATAGGCCGTCAAACCTGCTCTCCCCCACCCACTATTTCTCAACATAATTGTGGGATGTGATCCTGTCCGTGCTCCCTTAAGCATGGCCCTGTAATTCTCTTTTTTAAAAAAAAATTAGATCCCACATCAGCCTGAAAGCCAGCTGTTTTGCAACCTGATGTGAATATCTAGGCACTCTGTGCGTATCTAGGCACCCACCTCTTGACAGAGGCTTCACGGTATTCAGAGCAGAGCCCGGGTGATTTAAACCTGTAAGCTCTTTGGGGCAGGGAACTTTCTCCTGACCATAAACAGCCCTGTACATTGCTAATATGTAAACAAGTTAAGAGTAATTTCAGTTGAAAGTTCTGTCTGACTCTTGTCAAACTGCCCATCACAGTTAAGTCGCCAACTCTTTTGCTGCCAAGGCTCCTGAGCCTTTAACAACAAACAGAAACTCAGCAGATGCTTTGGCAGAGAGATTTGGACTCAAAAATTTAAACCACATCGTTCCAAGAGAATCATGGGAAATGTAGTTTACTCGCCAGAGTCACAATTCCAAACACCCTTAGCAAACTGCAGTTCCCGGGATTCTCAGGTGTGACCCTGAAGTCGCAAACATCAAGCCTTACCTACCTCACAGGGTTGTTGTGACGATAAAATGGAGAGGGGAAGACAGCAACATGTATGCCCCCTTCAGTTCCCTGAGGGAAAGAGACACACACATAAGTTAATACATTCATTTTAAAAAAGGTTTTACTTTTTATCTTATGAATTTATTTTAAACATTTTTTCATTCTTCATTTCTGCCGGTCAGCCGACAAAGGCACCTGTGCTAATGAAACAACCTCTGTGTTGCAGACTTGAGTCAAAATACCAAAAAAAGAGGCAACATGTCGACCAATTCCAACGGGCGAAATATGTATCTATTTTTATCTTTATAAACTATAACGACATGCGATGACAATGATCCAAGGTAATCATACTGTTTCGGTTTGGTCTTCTTCAGTTTTTTAACTTAGTATTTGTATACACTCTGCGGAACATATGTGTATGACCCCTGTTCTGCAGAGTGTATACAGAGTTTTGCCTCTTTTTTTGGTATTTTGACAAAAGGCACCTGTGGCATTGAACAATGCATTAAACTCAGTTTTCAAACAAATGTAAGCTCCTTGGGGGCAGAGACCTGTGCCCACAACTAAAGGCATGTGTGGGGAGAGAAAGCTGGGGACTGTTCTAAGCGCTGAGCTCTGGATTGATCGCAGAAGGCCAGCCACCCCCTCAGCGTACATTTTAGACGTTAAAGATCAGGCTTTTAATTTTAAATTCCTGCATCCCACGCCAAGCTGACTCAGAAGTTCGGCTAAGCATCCTCGTGTCAGGTTTTCAGCAGCTGTGCAAATCTAGACGTGTGCATTACAGAGGATGAAATAGCTGTTGTTCATCACAGTACCCTATCTATTATTTTGGCTTTTAAGCAGCCCCCAAAAGGGTTCCAGGGAGAGCGCATGTGAAGGGCTGCTAGGTGCTTTTTATAAATATACAAAATATATCCCTGATAAGACAATCTGTCTCTGCTGACTGTACATTTCTGCCTTGCCAGGGGGGGGGGATTAACTCACCAAGATTGCTACTCCAATTGGATTCCCTCTGTTGGATCCAGATTAAAATCTAAACACCCCATAATAAACACACATATTCCTTGGGCGGGAAACTTAAGTTGATCTCCTCCCTGCCAGCCTAGCAGCTGCACCACGTATTTAAATTCCAGGAGGAGGGAAATTCGAATTCCTGCAGTGATAAATGTGGAAAACCCGAAACCTCCTTTTGCAAAGGGAGAGAGATTGGGGCAACCTCTTCGTCGCTTGAGATCACAAACCACCTCTTCTTCCCCATCCTCCTACCCAGACAGGATTTTCAGAGACCCTCATTTTTTCTGGAGTCTGTTTCTACTCTCCCCTGCTTCTAAGATGCATGCATCTCAATCCAAAAACTCGCCATTAAAAAACAGCAACACAGGCGCCTTTTAGCAAAGTTCCTCCATCAGCCCAGATACATATTTTTTAAAAAACAAAAGGGGGGCAGCCTCTGTCTTGATCCATGCCCTCTTTTTGGAAACGGATCCCTTCCTTCCAAGATCTCCCTTTAACATACCCAATTCGATCCGTTTCCTTAATCTAAGGTTTTCCCGGGAAACTCCCAGAATTGTAAACTCCCCCCCCCACGCCTCTCTCTCTCTCTAGTCTATATATATGTATATTTGGGGGGAGAGGGTCACATGGCACTTACCTTTTATTTCAGGCTGAGATTCCTCGTTCTGCAGTTTTCTAAGACCCGGGCCGCGTTTTGCAAAAAGGCTCAGAAACTCAGCAGCAGCAGCAAACATCGCTCCAAGCCCCAAACTTCTCCCTGCCCCAAAGAGTTAATAGATTCCTTCCCTCCCCCCCCCCCAAAAATATAATATTTCCTGGGTCTTCCTGGCTCTTTCCCCCAATGCGGATTTCCTACTCTGCTTGCAAAAGGACCCGCCCCGTGCTAACAGCGACCCTCTTGCAGTTTACGCGCATCCGAGCACTTTCGCTTGCAAAAATAAAAGGGAAAAAGAAACTACCCCCAGAGGGAGGAGGGGAGTGGGCGGGGCTGGCGGGGTTTTGTTTTTCTTTGATTGGTCCTCCCGGCTCTGGTCTGCCCGGATACGGCGCTATTCTTTAATGCAAATGGCTGCCGCGTGGTTTTTTTGCTTTCCACCCGGATACAACTCGGGCTCGGCTCCGGATTGGCCAGCGGGGTCGGGAAGTCTGCCTAGCAACGCGGTTCTGGTTGGCGCGAGCTCTGCCAGTTCAGGAGCGGACTAGGGAAAGGGGCGCGCAAACAAGGCGCGCAGGGTTGCATTGATGTTTATATTTAATTTATTCGCCCCCCCTTTTTTTTGCAAGGGCTGGACAGGCTGTAGTAGGGTCACGTTAACCCCCGAGGGTCGCTAGGATGCAAAGGTCTCAGGCTCACCAAAACCCAGGGCCACAAAAAGTCCTTTTCAAACTGCCTTCTATTTATTGCCATTTCCCCTTGCTCCTTTTTCTCAAAAATCATACTTTTTTGGGGGGGGGGGAGGCACCTCGGCTGAGGTGTCCATACATTTAATGCACGGGACTCCCCATCACATACTAAGACTGGGAATTGTAGTTCAAGGGTGCTGGGAATTGTAGCGCCCACCGCCATCCACTTTTTTCAGTCCTTTATTTGCTCCCACATCCTTTCCTTATAGGCATAGACCGGAGGCCAGCACACAGCCACATCATACGTCTAAACCAGGGATCACCAACTTTTTAGATTCAGGACCCCGCTTTGAAGCCAAACATGCATATAGAGGCCTATTTCTTAACTTATTGCCATCTATCTGTGTGGCCGTAGTACTCCTGCTGTGACCCACTTTGGATCAGGCTGAGACCCACTAAGCGGTCCTCTTGACCTACCCAGTGAAGACCAGTCATCTAAAGCACTCTTAGGCCCTGTAAACTTACCTTAGCTCAGTTGGTAGAGCGTGAGATTCTTAATCTCAGTGTTGTGGGTTCAAGCCCCATGTTGAGCAAAACTGCATTGCAGAGGGTTGGACTAGACACTAGAATGATCCTCAGGGTCCCTTCCAACTCTACGATCCTGTGATACACTTGAAGCACATCTAGAGCACCAAATAATCCCAATAATTTCAGTTTACCCCTCATCTAAATATTTTTCTATGTGATTTTTGACAAAGAGAGGTGTGGTGTAGTGGTTCCTAACCTACCTCACAGGGTGGTTGTAGGGATTAAACTAGCCACCTTGAGCTCCGGGAAGAGGAATGGAATATGGAGGCAATAAATAATAATAAAAATAACCCTTGCAAAGCGGCTTAATGGTTATTGCCTGTTCATTTTGCTGAAACACACATCCTTTCCTCATACAACCTTTGCATATCCATTTTTGCAGTGCTTTTCCCCCCTAGAGGGACACGGGTACGCATATCACAAAACATTTTGTGAATCTTTGTACTTTGGTCCATTTACTGTATTTATTTTCCCCAGTTTGAACGATAAAATGGTGATTTTTCTCAAGTCCAAAGGAGAGTACCCCTAAACATTTTTAAAGAAAAAAAACAACTACCCCTAACTACTTTGCTAAATTAAGAAAAGGGCGTGTTCTGCAGTGTGGCTGTTCACAGATTGCTTCAGAAAGTACAAATTACATGGGGTTTATCTTTAAATGCAGGCTGGGTCAAAATTTATTACGCACAGCTATTTGCTTCCGTCAAGAACTAGAAGTGGTTTAAGGACAGTCTCCCCTGGCTTTCGACAATAATGGAGGTAGACAATCTAGGGTGCCAGAGGGCTAGGCCCTCTACTATACTGGATCCCTATACCTGCAAGGGATCTGGGTGGGCTTTTTGTTCCAGGAAGGATGCCGTTTAAATTGCTATGTGGCTGTTTGACCACCAGGTGACGCTGCAGCCCCAGGAATGAATGAGTTTGCAGAAACTGTGGGTCACTCTCACCCATTTGTCTGGGTCTGGAGGGTGTTTTTGGAGGCATGGGGAGGGCAGGTCTCCCGGGTTTCAGGCAGGGAGCATCGCAGCCCCATATTTGGAGATGCCAGGGATCGAACTTGGGAACTTCTGCATGGGAAACGGGTACTCAACCACAGGGCAGAAAGTTGTGTGTCTCGTAATTGTTTCAAAACGACCGGTTCTTCGCACACAAACATATTGTCCCCTCTACTTTGCAGGGGATCATTCTCTCCCATTCAAAAAAAATACCAAAACCCCAAACCTCAGCCTGAATCAAGACCACAGTGTTATGAGAATTAGATTCAGAGATTCAGAGCTGATGAAGCGGCTGGGCCAAAGCCGAAAGGACGCTCAGTTGCGGATATGCCTGGAAGCGAAAGGAAAGTCCGATGCTGTAAAGAAAAATATTGCATAGGAACCTGGAATGTAAGAACCATGAATAGAGGTAAGCTGGATGTGGTCAAAAATGAGATGACAAGAATAAATATCGACATCCTGGGCATCAGTGAACTAAAATGGAAGGGAATGGGTGAATTCAGTTCGGGTGACTATCATATCTACTACTGTGGGCAAGAATCCTGTAGAAGAAATGGAGTGGCCCTCATAGTCAACAAAAGAGTGGCAAAAGCTGTAATGGGATGCAATCTCAAAAATGACAGAATGATCTCGATACGAATCCAAGGCAGACCTTTTAACATCACAGTAATCCAAGTTTATGCACCAACTACCGGTGCTGAAGAAAGTGAAATTGACCAATTCTATGAAGACCTACAACACCTTCTAGAAATGACACCAAAGAAGGATGTTCTTCTCATTACAGGGGATTGGAATGCTAAAGTAGGGAATCAAGAGATAAAAGGAACAACTGGCAAGTTTGGCCTTGGAGTTCAAAATGAAGCAGGGCAAAGGCTAATAGAGTTCTGTCAAGAGAACAAGCTGGTCATCACAAACACTCTCTTCCAACAACACAAGAGACGACTCTACACATGGATATCACCAAATGGGCAGCATCGAAATCAGATTGATTATATTCTCTGCAGCCAAAGATGGAGAAGCTCTATACAGTCAGCAAAAACAAGACCTGGAGCTGACTGTAACTCAGATCATCAGCTTCTTATAGCAAAATTCCAGCTTAAACTGAAGAAAGTAGGAAAAACCACTGGGCCAGTAAGATACAATCTGAATCAAATCCCTTATGAATACACAGTGGAAGTGAGGAACAGGTTTAAGGATTTAGATTTGGTGGACAGAGTGCCTGAAGAACTATGGATGGAGGCTCGTAACATTATACAGGAGGCAGCAACGAAAACCATCCCAAGGAAAAGGAAATGCAAGAAGGCAAAATGGCTGTCCAACGAGGCCTTACAAATAGCGGAGGAGAGGAGGCAAGCAAAATGCAAGGGAGATAGGGAAAGATACAGGAAACTGAATGCAGATTTCCAAAAAACAGCAAGGAGAGATAAGAGGGTCTTCTTAAATGAGCAATGCAAAGAAATAGAGGAAAACAATAGAATGGGGAAAACCAGAGATCTGTTCAAGAAAATTGGAGATATGAAAGGAACATTTCGTACAAAGATTACCATAATCAAGGACAAAAGTGGTAAGGACCTAACAGAAGCAGAAGACATCAAGAAGAGGTGGCAAGAATACACAGAGGAATTATACCAGAAAGATATGGAGGTCTCGTACAACCCAGGTAGTGTGGTTGCTGACCTTGAGCCAGACATCTTGGAGAGTGAAGTCAAATGGGCCTTAGAAAGCACTGCTAATAACAAAGCCAGTGGAAGTGATGATATTCCAGCTGAACTATTTAAAATTTTAAAAGATGATGCTGTTAAGGTGCTACACCCAATATGCCAGCAAGTTTGGAAAACTCAGCAATGGCCAGAGGATTGGAGAAGATCAGTCTACATCCCAATTCCAAAGAAGGGCAGTGCCAAAGAATGCTCCAACTACCGCACAATTGCGCTCATTTCACACGCTAGCAAGGTTATGCTTAAAATTCTACAAGGCAGGCTTAGGCAGTATGTGGACCGAGAACTCCCAGAAGTGCAAGCTGGATTTCGAAAGGGCAGAGGAACCAGAGACCAAATAGCAAACATGCGCTGGATTATGGAGAAAGCTAGAGAGTTCCAGAAAAACGTCTACTTCTGCTTCATTGACTATGCAAAAGCCTTTGACTGTGTCGACCACAGCAAACTATGGCAAGTTCTTAAAGAAATGGGAGTGCCTGATCACCTCATCTATCTCCTGAGATATCTCTATGTGGGACAAGAAGCTACAGTTAGAACTGGATATGGAACAACTGATTGGTTCAAAATTGGGAAAGGAGTACGACAAGGTTGTATATTGTCTCCCTGCTTATTTAACTTATATGCAGAATTCATCATGCGAAAGGCTGGACTAGATGAATCCCAAGCAGGAATTAAGATTGCCGAAAGAAATATCAACAACCTCAGATATGCAGATGACACAACCTTGATGGCAGAAAGTGAGGAGGAATTAAAGAACCTTTTAATGAGGGTGAAAGAGGAGAGCGCAAAATATGGTCTGAAGCTCAACATCAAAAAAACCAAGATCATGGCCACTGGTCCCATCACCTCCTGGCAAATAGAAGGGGAAGAAATGGAGGCAGTGAGAGATTTTACTTTCTTGGGCTCCTTGATCACTGCAGATGGTGACAGCAGTCACGAAATTAAAAGACGCCTGCTTCTTGGGAGAAAAGCAATGACAAACCTAGACAGCATCTTAAAAAGCAGAGACATCACCTTGCCTACAAAGGTACGTATAGTTAAAGCTATGGTTTTCCCAGTAGTGATGTATGGAAGTGAGAGCTGGACCATAAAGAAGGCTGATCGCCGAAGAATTGATGCTTTTGAATTATGGTGCTGGAGGAGACTCTTGAGAGTCCCATGGACTGCTAGAAGATCAAACCTATCAATTCTTAAGGAAATCAGCCCTGAGTGCTCCCTGGAAGGACAGATCGTGAAGCTGAGGCTCCAATACTTTGGCCACCTCATGAGAAGAGAAGAATCCTTGGAAAAGACCCTGATGTTGGGAAAGATTGAGGGCACTAGGAGAAGGGGACGACAGAGGACAAGATGGTTGGACAGTGTTCTCGAAGCTACGAACATGAGTTTGACCAAACTACGGGAGGCAGTGCAAGACAGGAGTGCCTGGCGTGCTATGGTCCATGGGGTCACGAAGAGTCGGACATGACTAAACGACTAAACAACAACAACAACAACAAGGTCTAAGATAAAAAAATAAATGTACCAGGCAAACACATAAATAGATAAACAAACAAACCAATAGGCCGCATGTCTGAAACAGTGCAGGAGAGGAGTCCTGAAACCATTTTGACTCTCCCAAATTGACCTCAAACGCTTCTCTGCAAGGAGGAAGGAAATGCGAAAACCTCCCCATTGTCTCTGTGCTCACAAATCTTGCCTTAAGGCCACATTTGGGTATGAAAAGGGTGAGCCTGTGACCTGGACTCAGGAATTAAGTATTTACCATCACAAAGGAATAACCAGGCTCCCCATTAAACCCATTAAAAGCCAGGTAAACCCATCAACAGGTTTCCTGACAGAAGTCTAGAGTCCAGATCGAGGGAAGTTATAGTCCTATTCTGCCTTGGTCAGAGCACACCTGGAATACGGTGTCCAGTTCTGGGCGCCACAATTTAAGAAGGATGTTGACAAGCTGGAAGGTGTGCAGAGGAGGGTGACTGAGATGATCAGGGGTCTGGAAACAGCCTTATGAGGAACATTATATATTGTTTTAATTCTATTACTGCACAGTTTAATTACATTTTAACTATTACATTTTATATATTTTTTATCTTTCTGTGTTTTAACTGTGTTGCTTTGATTTCTGTAAAGCTGCCTTGAGTCCTCCTGGTCTGGGGGGAAAGTGGAATATAAATAAATATAATAATAAAAAATGCTCTCTGAGCATTTAGCACAGTATAGATGTGAGGTGCAAGGGAAGATTAAATGTGGTCCATTTGATACCTCCTAGTTTCACATTTTCAGTTATGTAAATAAATCAGACAATCAGACCACCCATTAATGAAGGGGCCATGTCTCAAGCATATGAGATTTTAAAAAAATGTTTATTCATTTTCTGCAGTTCTGTTTTCAACAGTCTTGTCATGCAATGAGTTGAGTGCCAAAACCACCCTATGCCACCCCCCCCCCTTTAGATTGGTTTATTGTTGTACGAAATATAAGAAAAAAATACTTTGGGGGTGGGCGGGGAAGAAAACTGCTGACTCAGGAGAGTGAGGGACAATGCCATCCCATGACTCAGCATGTGCATACAGACATTTTTAAAGGATGAAAACCTGTGACGAAGAGACCCTCGGACGCGCTCCCGTAAAGTTAGCTCAGCGGGAAGAAGGATGGGAGAGAGATGCCTGCCCAGACCACCTAGACCCAGATGTCCGAGGTGCAATCTCCCCCGGGGTAGCGCATCTCGTGGGCGCGAGCGGGACCGTAGGGCTCCTTCCCGAAATCCACCAGGAAGTTCGGGTTCACACTGAGGCCGCCGCGCTCGGTGTTCACGTCGATCTGCAGCATGACTGACCCTTCCCTGCAAAAGGCAAAGGCAAAGGGAGCTTAGCGGCTGGCAGATCCTTCGCTTGGCATGCAGAAGGTTCAATTCCCCAGCTTCTCGAGGTACAGCTGGGAAAGACTCTGTGCCTGGAAGCGGGGGTGTGTGTGTGTGTGTGCTGCCGGCCAGTGCAGACAGGACCAGATGTACAAGGCAGATCCCTGTGTTCCTGCTTAAACCAGACCGTTCATCAGAACCACGAGGACCGTATGCACAATAAGCAAAGAACTATGGGATTACTATTTTAATATACAGGTGAAACTTGGAAAATTAGAATATCGTCAAAAAGTGCATTTATTTCAGTAACGCAACTTAAAAGGTGAAACCAAAATATGAGATAGATGCATGGCATGCAAAGCAAGATATGTCAAGCCTTTATTTGTTGAAATTGTAATTATTTGTCATTAGGCGGGTAAATTATAAATGGAATGTAATTAATGAAATGTCATAGCGATGGTTTTTTTTGTATTATGGTAACTATTTGTTTTATTCCTGTGGAATTTCCAAAAGAAAGCATCTGTAAAAATTAAAAGAAAAATAAAACATAAGAAGTTGCATTACTGAAATAAATGCACTTTTTGACGATATTCTAATTTTCCGAGTTTCACCTGTATGATCACAGTGGAGAGACTCTTGTGTGGACCAAGATGGAAAGACTTGTTGCTGTCTAATATGGAGGAAGGCTCACTGAAGTTATGGGAGACAAAGCTGATTGGTTTGATTAGAGGAAAACCATTGCTGGCATTCATTAATTATAATAATCAGAGGTCCCCTTTTGGACTTTTTACATAAAAGGGAAAATAAATTAATCTATCTGGGAAAACAGAACAGAAAGTAGATCAGTGAATATTTTGAATCATTTCTTTTATATAACTGACTGATGGAAAAATCAGAAACCCTTTTCATTTTTCTTTTGTCTTTCTCCTTCTCTTTTTTTGTTTTCCTTTGGTGTTTTCTCTTTATCTCTTTGTTCTTATTTAGATTGTTTTATTGTATTGCATTATGAAAAAGCTTTAATAAATCTTAAAAAAAGAAAAGAACCATGAGGACTGGAATCTTGCTATTATATTTAAGGGAAGGGGCATAGCTCAGTGCATTAGCACTTGCTTTGCCTGCAGAAGGTGCCAGGTTCATTCCCTAGCATCTCCCTGGCAGGGAGGCTGTGACACTTAAAGAATCATAGAATTGTAGCATTGAATGGTACCCCCGAGGGTCATCTAGTCCAACCCCCTGAACTTATGATACACACATACCAGATTTCAGTACAGAGCCGGGGAAGAAGGGGAGGAATCGGCCAGTTAACTGCTTGATTTTCTTACCTGACCATCTGAGGGTAAAACTGCTTGTCCCAAGGTGTGTACAAAGAGGTAGTTGTATACAGCCTCTTACCATCCAAGCTGAGTTGAATCATTTGAGGTCCCCCATAGACCCTCTTTCCCTAAAGGCAGAGAAAATGCGGGGTGAGGAAGGTTCATTTTGGATTCCTCCCCCTCCCTCGCCACCCTTGCTGCTCCAACCTCACTCACCTGGATCATAAACGGGTCAGGCTGGCAGTCCAGCTCATAGTCTTCCAAGACGGTCACCACGCCGCCTTTGTAAATGTTCCCACCAACAAACACCTGGGAGCGCAAAACAAGTCCCCCGAAACCCCGAGAGAGAGAGAGAGAGAGAAAGAGAGAGAGAGAGACGGTCAGCTGAGCTCATGAGCAACAGCATCTTCCAAGGAGCTGCCTGTGAGATTTTGGCTTGACAAGGTCATATCCATGCCTACACTTTTAAAACGTGGCTTTCCCTGCAAAGAATAGTTTGTGGAGGGCTGGGAGTTCTAGCACCACGGGGGGGGGGGACTACAGTTCCCAGGATTCCTTGGGGGAAGCAGGGAAGTTTGCCTGGCGCCTTCATTATACACCTTTAGGCACCAGGCAAAAACATTCATTTTTAACCAGGCCTTTAGTTGGCCTGATCAACATCCCATACCCTTTTAAAATATGGCTCTTTCGGGGGGGGGTGTATTATTGGGTTATTGCTTTTATTTTTATTTTATATACTGTGATTTTTTAAATGTGAACCACCCTGAGACCCCTGGATATAGGGCGGTATAATAATAATAATAATAATAATAATAATAATAATAATAATAATAATAATAATATTAATGGTGTTAGATCAGTAGTGGGGAGTTCCAGTAACATTGAACCCCTTGCTAAAACAGAGCCTTCTTCCTCCATTTTAACCGTCTTTTGTTGCCTGCGAGGTTCTTTTAAATCCCCAGTCGTCATCGTGATGTCCAGGGATTGACAGATGGGTGTTGAATGTGGCCCATGAGGCCAGCCCTGAGGTGGAACTGAACCAAGAGTGTGGATGTGATGAGAATTCTGCGGTCATTTAGCCCAGTATCCTGTTTCCAACCGTGGTCAGCCAGAAGCTTCTGGGAACCCCACCAAGTCTGGCAAGGGGTGGTGGCGCTCTTTTACCTGGCCAACCAGTTTAGGGCAGAACGGGTTGGTGATGTCGTACTGGCGGAGGTCGCCATGCAGCCAGTTGCTCAAGTACAGGAACCGGTCGTCCATCGAAATGAGGATGTCAGTGACGAAACCTGAAATAGGAGAGGGCAGGTCAGCATCCGCTTTCTTTTATTCCTCGGGCTCACCAAGTTATTTTCTGCCACACAGATTCAAAGATCACACCATTCGTTGAAAGCACTTTGGCGCCACTTTAAGCAGTCATGGCTTCCTTTAGCCCCCAAAGGATTCTGGGAACTATAGCTTGTGCAGGGTGCTGAGAGTCGTCAGGAAGCTCCCAACTCAGAACTACAATTCCAGGCCGTCTTCAAGGGCGGCCCTACGTGGAGCACATTGCAGTAGTCTAATCTAGGGGTTGCCAAGGCACGGAACAACAGCGACCGGTTCTCTGTCTTCCAGAAAGTGGCGCTAGCTGCCCTATCGACCAAATCCGACGCTAGGTTTTACTCCAGGAACAGTGGCTGCTGGATTCAGTTGAAAGGAACGTGGAAAGCAAGCCACCGGCCGCCCATTTCTTGTTCTTTACTCACCTGGCATTTCGGGAAAGTACCAGCCTGACACCTTCTTGTTTGGAATCTGGATCACCTTTTCGGCTGCCCAGTCCCCATCCTGCAGCAGAAAAGCATGTTGAGAAGGGGGATCTCTGCTGAAGAGCCCAGACAGACCACGGCGTTCCTCCCCAACCCCTGGCTTTCAGTTTCCCCCGCTCAACCATCAGTCAGCATTCCTCGACCAATCTGTGGGCTCTCTGTGGGCTATGTTTTGGGGTTCCCTTCCGGGGATTCACCATGGAGGAAGGTCTGTACTCCTACAAACTTTGGGGCTTCCTCTGAAGCTGTTAAATCATGGGCAGTTCCATTTTTATCCCTCTTGTGCAAGGGATAGAATCATAGAATCGTATAGAGTTGGAAGGGACCTAAGGGTCATCTAGTCCAACCCTGACAGATGGCCATCCAACCTCTGCTTAAAAACCTCCAAGGAAGGGGAGCCCACAACATCCCGAGGGAGACTGTTCCACTGTTTAATAGCTCTCACGGTCTGAAAGTTTTTCCATATTTTTAGTCGGAATCCCCTTTCTTGCAACTTTAATCCAGTGTTTCGGGTTCTACCCTCCAGACCAGCAGAAAATGAGCTTGTTCCCTCCTCAGCACTTGAGATATCTGAAAATGGCGATCATATCTCCTCTCAGTCTCCTCTTTTTCCAGGCTAAACATACCCAGCTCCTTCAAGCACTCCCCATAAGGCTCGGTTTCCAAACCCTTGATCATCTTGGCTGCCCTCCACATTCCAGCTTGTCAATAAAGGAACGTTACACACACACACTGGGCACTGGAAAGAGAAGGACACGTTGGTCCATCTTGCTCCATGCTGTTAGCCTGGGTTGGCAGATACTTCTTGAGATCTGATATCCAGGGATGCCAGGAACTGAACCTGGAACTTAGCATGCTAATCTGTAACCCGTTCCCCATGCAACAGATCCATAAAATTGGGGTCCATTTAATTTCTCTCTCTCTTCCTGAAACTCAGGGCTGCCAAGAGGCAGGTACCAGGAATACTGATGTGCTGGGTCCACGGCAAGCAGGGTCTTCAGACCCAGAGTTTGTTTCTGCTTTTCAGAGTCAGTCTGCAGCCCTCCTAGAAAGTTAGTTACCGATCAAAATGTCCTGGTACCCTTTGAAGCAGTTTCTGTGAGATGAGCGAGGCTGGCTGTTCCTGCCTTTCAGCGTTTTTAGCCAATGAGTGAGGTTGGAGCTGTGACTGACAAATGGGTTGTTCAGGCATCAAGTGATAAGAAAATAGGGATATTTTATTGCTCCTGTCTCATTTTCTGGCCCTTGGAATCTCTGTAGTTTGTCCTTCCTTTTTTCCCTAGCAACCAGGAAACATCCTTCCTATGGTGGGTTCATCTGAGATCAGGTACTCCCTAGAGGTTAATTTCTCCAAGTACTGCTACACGAGAAGTGCAGGTGGAGGTTGCAGAATCCCTACCCCAAATGGAATGCCCAGATTTTATGCAAATCTGCGTCCTCTTTCCCAAGTGAGTCAGAGGGCCCGATCCACCAACTGCTTACTGGGCCCCAAAACTCCTGTGGGCTCCCCTGCCCCCCCTTCATTCTAACCTCTGTCTTGAAGAAATGATGAATGGAACTCTGCAGTGTGCAGCCCACCATTCCGTGCGCGGCGTTGGGGTTATGTAGGAAACGGATCTCCAGCGGGGCGGAATCTTCCCCAACATCAATCTGCTGGATGAGGCAGTGGGTCGTCCAGTCCCAGACGTTCAGGCGACGCCCATAGCGCTCTGCAGAGGAGCAAAACAAGGACAACATCAACCACAGAGGGACCCTGGTCACGATCCTGCAACACCCAAGGAAACAGGCTACTCGGGGATTTTAGCCCGGAGTGTCAGGAGCGAGCCAGCAATAAATCACACTGTGCAAGTTGGAGTTAACTCTCAATTAGCAAAAACGCAATATGCGACGGAATCTCAGGCCTAGCTCATCTCTGGTAGGTCTGGCCCCCGGGAAGCACTTGCCGAGACTGAAGATCCCTGCCTCCACACAGCCGTCTAATTCCCCTACCCTCCAGGGCTTTTTCCAAGCAATCAGAGACTGTGCCTCTGCAAAGCTAACTTCTCCTCTGCTCTTTTCATGCCTCTTCTGGTTCTGGGAGACCAGGGGGGAGGAGGACTTGGGGAGGAGACCAGGGGGAGGAGGGGGAGACACCCATGACACTTAACAGCTCTGAGCCTCCTTCCTAGCTGGTTCCCCCCACCATTCCTCTGCGTTCAACCAGTCCACAAGTGTTATGGGTCAAAAAACCACTGGGATCTGAAGGTGGCCCGAAATCGACCGCCTCAACGGCAGGTTCCCCCCCCCCCCGCACTCGTCTCGAACGAAGGGTGTACCTTTCTTCAGATCCTCCGGGTTGAAACCGTTCGCAAAGTACTTGGGCACTCCCCACTCGGTGCTGATCATGACATTGTGCCTCGGCTGGTACCAGAAGTCGTAGCCTTGTGGGGGCTCGTCCCCCGGCCGCTCCCAGGTCCCTTTCACTTCCCAGGTCTCCGCGTCAATAAGGATGAACCCACCTGGAGTCACAACAACAACTGTTATCAGAAAGCGACCTATTTACAGAGATAAGCGTGAACTTACGATTTGGGTTGAGGCTGTTGCGGGGGGCGGGGGTGCAAATTAATTCAAACAGGCATGGGGAGGCACACATTTTTGTGTATGTGAAGCCTGGGTTACGGTGCAAGGATGTGAATAGATGCCAGGAGACAATATATTTATTAGATATTAATAGATATAATAATGATCATGATAATGATAACAATATATTTATACCCTGCCCATCTTGCCACGCTGTTGGGTGGCTCCCAACAGAATATTAAAAACAGGATAAAACATCAGACATTGAAAACTTCCCTAAACAGAGCTGCCTTCAGATGTCTTGTAAAAGTCAGGTAGTTGTTTATTTCCTTGACATCTGATGGGAGGGCATTCCACAGGGCAGGCACCACTACTGAGAAGGCCCTCTGCCTGGTTCCCTGTAGCTTTGCTTTTTGCAGTGAGGGAACTGCCAGAAGGCCCTCGGCGCTGGACCTCAGTGTCTGGGCTGAACGATGGGGGTGGAGACGCTCCTTCAGGTATGCTGGGCCGAGGCCGTTTAGGGCTTTCAAGGTCAGCACCAACACTTTGAATTGTGCTCAGAAATGTACTGGGAGCCAATGTAGGTCTTTCAGGACTGGTGTTATATGGTATTGATGGCTGCTCCCAGTCCCCAGTCTAGCTGTTATTATCCTTCCTCCCTCATGTCTGTTGTTCAGCAGAGTGCATCCCTTTGCAGCTTAAAAGGGGAGCTTAGATAGGCTGGTTTTAGGCTTTTAGTTTAAATAATATAGGATGCACTGTAAGTATCCCACATTGGGGAGCCTGTGGCCCTCCAGATATGGCTAGTTTTCAACTCCCATCATCCTTCCTGATCAACGGTGGCTGGGGGCTATGGGAGTTAACATCAGGAAAGCCCTGCAGGGTCAAGCCAAAGGGAACCCATTGGGTCCAGTGCTGGGAATCACAGGTGGAGAGAGGGTTCTTGTGCTCAGCTCCTGCTTTTGGGTTTTCCATGGGGGTATCTCTGGGAGGCCTGCATTAAGACCGTTAGAGGCCCCAAACACTTGGTGCCTCCATATATATCTCTAATTCAAAATATAAACCATAATACAGTAAACCATAAAATAAAGAATTAATGTTTTGTGTGTGTGTGATTTTTTTCTTTTATTGTGGCAGGTTTTTTTTTTGTGTGGAACCTGATTCACAATATGGTCCATAGTAAATCCGCCAATGGAAAATTTCTGTGGTTCCCCCCTCCCCTCGATGCCCTTATTTTGCTGAATGGTTAATCCAGCCCTGGCCACTGTGAGAAGAGAATGCTAGACTGGATGAGCCCCGCTTTGGCCTGATCCAGCGGCAGGGCTATCCTCATGTTTCTAAACTATTCTTACAGGGTCTCTGGGTGCAGAATGCAGTGCTGGCGAGGCCCCAGCCACTCGCGATCTAAATATTTGCCCAGAGGCATCTATAAACATATACAGTCGTACCTTGGTTCTCGAACACCTTGATACTCGGACGTTTTGGCTCCTGAGCGCTGCAAACCCGGAAGTGAGTGTTTCAGTTTGCGAACATTTTTTGGAAGCTGAACGTCCAACGTGGCTTCTGCTTGAATGCAAGAAGCTCCTGCAGCCAATCGGAAGCTGCGTCATGGTTTTCAAATGGTTTTGGGAGTCGAACGGACTTCCAGAATGGATTAAGTCCGACAGCCAAGGTACGATTGTAGTAGCATATGCCAATTGCATACACATTTTGCACCATGGGTCTCTGCTTCCCACAGAGAAGTGTGTAAGTGACACACAAACACAGCTGGCCATACCTTTCCCGTTGCCAAGCGTGTCGGCCAAAGCGCTGATCATCACCTCTCCGCTACCCAGGCAGTGGGATGTGTGTGGGAAAGTCAAGTTGCACTTCTCAAAGACTTCCCTGGGCTCAATAACCTGCGAGGAGAGTCAGGGAGAGAAATAGAGTGGTACCTCTGGTTACGAACGCTTCAGGTTACGAGCTCTGCTAACCCGGAAGTAGCTGCTCCTGGTTGCGAACTTCACCTCAGGATGCGAACAGAAATCATTCAGAGGCGCGTACGCTTGCAGCAGGAGGCCCCATTAGCAAAAGGGCACCCCAGCTTAAGAACAGACCTCTGGAACGAATTAAGTTCGTAACCAGAGGTACCACTGTAAGCTTCTGATGTGATTATTCTTCCTGTTCTTTACACAAAAGCACTTTTTTCTTAAAATCTAGGATTCAGCACCCACAGATCAAACTCCAAAGGCTGTCACCAACAAGAGCTGTGATGTGATTAAAATGATCTTCCTCAGTGGATCATGCGGGTTTTGCTGAACTCACCAGTTCTTAATTGCTCCATGTTCTATGGAGATATGTTTTTTCTCAGAGAAACTTATTCTCCTGTTGATGGTTCTTTTCTCCTTATAAAACCTGTCTCATTTCTCTTCTAGATCTTTCATCTTTCGCTACTTTAGCTGCATGGATACACGTTCATCAGCTTTCTGTCTGCTCTTTGTTTTCTTGGTCTGTATCACCAGGAAAACCATATCAATATACCCCTTCCTGGGCATGTTTACTTTTAATGTCCAATCTATTTCTGCTCTCACAATCTCAACTGCATCCTCTGAAAACATTTTAACAACCCCTGCCAAAGCCAGCACTTTTGATGGGAGGGGACCCGCCTCCGGTGATCATGGCTCAATATCATCTACTCTAATTACAGTTTACGGGTGTAATTGCTTTTGTATGAATTATGTATCATTCTCCTCCTCCTCCGAAGCCTATTGTCGGCTTCTGCAACGCAACAAACTTTTTTTTTATTCCAGCCAATAATGGAGTGAGCCGAAGGTGTTTTTCTGGGTCAGCAAAATATTACCTATACACCTCCCCTAATTTCTACTCTTCTCCTCATCAGCAACCAAATCACAAGGGTGGGTTCTTGTTCCCCTTGTTTGGTCTCATTAAAAGCGGTCCTGTCTTAAGTGCTCGTTTCCATTTTAGCCTCTTTGACGTGGGGCGTAATAACTGGATCATTCAGGGATAGGAACCTCGGGAGAATAATGCGGCCCTCCAGACACTCTATTTGTGTGGGATGTGATACATAAGTAGCAGTCAAGTACAACATTCCTTGTTTGCCTAGAGTGGACATGCAAAGGGGATGTTTGTTCCAGCCAGTCAAAAACTTCCTGTTTCCTCCTGGGCTGGAGCATCTTTCCTTTTGCATGTGACTAGAGGTGGGTGTGACCTTACCTGTGCAGGTAACAAAAGCACAAGGCACGCAGCCCCCCTCCCTTCTTCTCCATCTTCCTTTCATCGTGTGAACTGCAGTGACTGCCAGCCTGCAGTCACTGGGATTAACGCCCCATATGGGGTAGATCCACATGTACAACTAAGTCTGTCTTCAGGGATCCAACTGTGAACTGATGATGTGAGTAAACTTCTTTTACATATACTTTAAACGAGATTGTGGCGTGTATTCTTTTAAGAGGGATATAAAGGGGACTTACCAGGAATATACAATTCAATACTGAATTGTATGATATTGAGAGGCTTACACAAGCCTGCAACAAGCTATCTGCTGTGCGTTTAAAGGGGGATGTAAAACTCTTCTAAGTTATAGAACTTGCTAGTGCACGTTAGAAAGGATATTAATAAACAATATATCCTCTCCTGCCTCCCTGAACATTCCCACAATTTGGCCCTCAGAAGTCTCCCCAGGCCAAAACCCCTACTGACCCTGACCCACATCCTTCTTGAATGCTTTCCCCTTGACTGCAATGTGTCCTTGAACCCTGGCCAGGCCTGAATGGAGGACAGAGAGGGGCATGTGCAGGAATCAACCTACTTTACAGATCTATAATTTGCATCGGTTGCTCCTCCCACTTTTGCCTCTGACCCCGCCCATCGCTGGCACACTGCCCACGGGAGGGTTGCCCAGAAAGAGTCTGATACTTTGCCCTTCTCCATCCAGACAAGCAAGGTGCTCAGCCGGTAGAGCATGAGACTTTTAATATCAGGGTTTAATATCAGGGTTCAAGCCCCATGTCATGGGGCGAAAGATTTCTGCATTGCAGGGGTGGAGCTAGATGACCCCCAGGGTCCCTTCCAACTCCAAAATTCAATGATTCTGTGATTCGACGCCTCATCAGGGTCCAGGGATCCATCCCAGCCAGGCAAAAACTCAAGGAGGATGCAAAGGAGGGCGAGTAAGAGGTGTGACCTGAGAAGAAGGGGTGTGGTTTAGGAGGGGCGTTGCCTGGAGAGAGTCCTGAGAGCCAGACAGAGAGGTCTGGAGGGCCGCATCTGGCTTCCACCCCAGCATTCACCATCCCTGTGTTATAAACCTGTCACCCTCAGAACATTTCAACACACATCACGGATGCCATAAATGTGGCAGCACCCACACTTCGGAACTCCCTTCCTATGGATGTCAGAGAGGGGCTTTCGCTGCCCCCTTATCGGCGTCTGTTAAGAACATTTCCCCCCAGACACGCAGGGTGTTGACATGTGAGTTTTTAGCTTAGCATTGAATGTAATTTTTAAAAAGAAAGTGTTTTAAATCAGTGGTTCTCAAAGGGCGGGCCACGCTGGTGTGGCAGGAGAGGATGGTAAGTGTGGCAGGAATATTCTAGGACAATCAGTGTTACATTTTGGGAATGATTCAAATGTTCTTCGGTGGCTGCTGTGCTGATCATATTACACACACGGTAGTTTTGCTCTTCTATGCTATGAATCAAGCACAGCCAGGAGTTGTTTCTTTTTGTTTTCCAATGCATTTCTTATCAGGAAAAAATTCGTTGTGCTGCCAGCGAATTTCTGAAAGTGTGGCCTAGAGAGAAAAGTTTGAGAACCACTGTTTTAAATATTTGTTTTTAACTGTTTTTCATTGGTGTTTTTTTTCTTTTCTTCTTAGGGAACCGCTTGGGAGGTGGGTTTTTTTAATTCTTTTTACAATCAAAATGTACCTAAATTTTATGAAATAAATGAACGATATATTCAGGACCCTTCAGCTACATCCACCCTCCCCCCACTCCTTTGAGGGAAGACATACTTTAAACATCCTGGGGGCTCGCAGGTCCGTCCCTGTATCCACTATGTAAATGCGGGAAGACCCCAGGCTGGGGAGGACCAGGCGGTTACGCTTCTTGCTGGTGTCCCCGAAGCAGCTGCTGCAGGCATTCCACCCCGTGTGATGCAGCTCATCGTCGACATACGGCATGGGAAGGCGATGGATCACCTATTGGGAAGACGGGAGAGGAAGGTAAGACGTCACACTTCTGGGCGAGGTGGGGAGGGGGAGATGTCCACCCCTCTGTCCAAAGTGCTTCCATGTGCGTCTCATTACCAAACGTGCAAACTGAATAGGTTCCCCTTGAAATGTGAACTGAATTCATTTTTCCTTCCACTCTTGCTCATTGCATAGCCGTGCCCTCGCTGCCGCCTGAGGTAGGTGGCTCACTTTGCCTAACAATCGGGTCGGCCCCTGCCTCTTCTGATTAAAAAATGGAAACGTCTTTGTTTTTCTTTTACAAGAGCCTCACCTAGGCTTTGAATACTGAAAAGGAAAATACAGTATACACGAGGTGCTTATACAACGAATAATGCTAAAATGTACATTAGCAAATATCAGGCCGTATACGATGGAATTAATGGGCCTAAATTAGTTGCTCTGGGGCTGGTGACATTTCCCAGAGAAGTGATGCCAGCGTCATGTGCATTCATTTAAGGGTGTGTTTATTTGAGGAACCTGAGCAAGTTATCACTTAGCACTTAAAGTGGTGATTCCAGCGATATGAAAAAAGGCCGATTTTGCCCCTGGGGTGCAGTTCATGCAAATGAACTGCAGGTGCACAGCTCTGCCCAATCTGGAAGAAACTGTTCTATTAATTTGCCGCATGTTAATTGTCCTCAGGTCTTATTAAGTTGCTTCGTCTTCGCCTTTCCAGTCGTTAGCAAAATGTATCTTGGAATTTGTCAGCAAAGGCCTTCCTGATATTTCTTAAAGGGGACAGAGGGTGGAAATAACTCAGGGCACATACAAAGGGACCCTGCAATGCAGGAATATGCAGCCGTCCCATACAGGATTGGACCTGCAACCTTGGCATTATCAGAACCATGCTCTTAACCAACTGAGCTAGCCAGGTTTAGGCATGGCTGTTCAAAAAATGAATGAACCAAGGAGGTAAGGAGAGCTCTGCTAGATTAGGTTGGGATCAGGAGAGGCAATCTAAAGTTCCTTTTCAGACAGTGCATAGTTAAACTCTGGAACTCCTTCCTACAAGATGTCCCACAAGACAGAAGGGACATGATAGAGCCATATAAAATTAAGCATGGAATGGTGAAAGTGGATGGAATTCTCCCCCCCCCCTCCTTCTCTCATAGCCCTAGAATTTCATGGGCATTGAACTCATCCAATGAAGCTGAATGCTGGAAGATTCAGGACAGAATCTCCACTGTGCAAAGAAGATCTGCCTTTTGCTGATTCCGCCTTTCAGCTTTTCGGCAGCCAGTTTCTGCAGAGGCCTTTGGTTTCAGGGAATGGGGAGTGTCGAATAATGAACCCATAAGAGGACTTTTAAGGTAGAGATGCTTCCCCAGAAATTAGTCTCCCCCCACTCCTTAGGTTTGAGCTCTCTTTCATCTTCCCCCCGGGGGTTGTCTTTCCAGACGATTCTAATCGAGGTTGCCTGCCGCCGCTATTTATAAACGTCTAGCTCTGCATCTCCACAATGAAAGAAAATAAAACCCTGTGCAATGTGGCAGGTGGAACAAGGGAATAACCCAAGCTCAGGTCCAATGGGAGCCTGGTAAATCGCCCTGGGGCAGACACCCTCTGCCATTTGGGTGGGGGGCAAAGCAGCACCCCTCAGAGCAGCCTTGGGTGCTTGGGTTCAGCCGCCATCTCTGCCACACAGGCAGCGTGGTGCAGTGGTTAGAGTGCCGGACTTGGACCTCTGGGAGAGAGCAGGGTTTAAATCCCCACTTGGCCACAAAGCTCATCTGGGGTGAGCTTGGGGCAGCCAATATCTCTCTCGGCCTAACGTAATCTCATGGGGTTCTTGTGGGGATTAACTGAGGAGGGAAAGAACCATGTACGCCACCTCCTTGGAAGAAAAGTCAGGGTATAAATGCAGTTGGTTAGAGTGAGGAGCTGATAATGCCACTAGCATATTCCTGCAGTGCAGGGAGTTGGACAAGTCTCTGGTTCTATCACAGTAACATTTCTCACAGACACCCAGAGCAAGGCCAGGTAGGGGGGGAACAGTAGGAAATTTAAATGGTGGCTACACTTACTGGAAGGGAGGTGCTCAGGGCTCACATTAGCAGTCGATGCCATCCAAGTGCCAAGGCCCCTGGCAGTTCCCCTAGAATGCCAGGCGCCGATGTTCACCTTGCTAAGATTCCCAGGCTATAAATCAGCTAGTGGCAGAAAGCGTAATTAACCGTTGGCAGCAATACACAAAGGAGTCAGAGTTCACATTTACATGCCTCTCCTGCCCCACTTTGCACCGTGGGTTCTGAATTCGAATGCTGCCTCGCTGAAGTAAGGCTCTCTTCCCTGGCTAGATAGTTTGGCTGCTAAACCATTTCTTTCCTACATGATACTTTCCAACCTGAGAACTGTGGATCTTTATCAACCATTCTTGGAGGTGAATCTTTCGTGAGGCTACAGTCCCCAAAGACAGGCTTTCGACTGTGTGGTAAAGATTCCTAAAGCCAGCTTTCCCAAGTCTGACGCCTTCTCCAGCTGCTTTGAACTACAGCTCCCATCAGCCCCACCTGCGCTAGCTGGGGCCGATGGGAGTTGTAGTCCGAAGCAGCCAGAAGGGGCACCAGGTGAGAGAAGGCGGATCTAATGTGATACCTGGCAATAGCAGGGAGATTCCGGATCCACATCCACCGTAGCAAGGTAATCAGGCTGCTGTGTTCCGGTCCCAGTTAAGATGCAGGGCACGTAGATCAGCTTCTCTCGTGGACCTTCAGGGGGGGAAAGTCCATATTTAGGGATCTGTCTTGAGTGAGGAAAGGGATGAGCTCTGAGCCACTCAGCCCAAGCTTAGAGAAATCTTTTTGCAAAGCTTACCTGTCTCTAATGCCATCCTAACAGTCTTTCAATATCACCTTGTCTCAACGATTCCTGTAGGATGTGCAACAATCTGTCCCAATATGACATACTGAATGTGATTTCCCTAAGGTTACTTAGTGAGACTGAGCACAAGAGAAATCCCAGGAACAGGCATTCAAAGGCACCCTGCCTCCAACAATGGAGGGAGAACATCACATACCACCCAACTTTTTCAGATCAAAAACCTGGATGGGAGTCTTCCGGGGTGCCCTCCCAGACGAGTCACGTGACCTGTGTTGTGATATCGCCCCGAAAAAAAAGCTTTTTCAGGGACAAGATTGTGGCACCCAAAATGGCCACTGTGATCTCGTGTGAGAAAATGGGGTGTCCCGTTTTTCCCAGGACACTTGGCGGGTATGACATCGCCATACTGGCTAATAGTCATGGATAGCTTTATCCTCCACAAATTTGTCCAGTCCTCTGTTAGTGTGTCATGATCCAATACACGGAAGCTGGGATGCTTACACCAAATCCTAAAACTGAAAATCCTGCTTGAGGGATCAGGTTGGCTACTGTGAGAACAGGACGCTGGACTGGATGGGCCATTGGCCAGATCCAGCAGACTCTCCTTATGTTCCTAATATTTCAGTGGAAGATTATAAGAGCTGCTAAGTTGTTTTAGGGAAGGGAGGTGGAATTTGTGGGCCTCCAGATGTCACTGGGCTCCGACTCAGATGCAGGTGGCACAATTAAAAGATGGTTGGCAGGTCTTGCGTCCACAAAATATTAGACTTTATGTGACAAAAAAAGTGCCTGGAAATTGTGGAAGTGAAATCAGAATGAAGGCTCTTTAAATAGCCATCATCGTCTAAGGTCTCCCTGCAAGGAGGAAACCAAAGCTTTACCTCTGATGCACATTCAAAACACATTCTTTCCCTCAAAGGACACTGCAGTTTACCTCACACAAGAGTTATAATTCCCAGCAATGAACTACAGTGCCCAGAATTCCTTGAGGGGGGAGAAGGGGCTTCGGAGGAGCTTTAAAAGTATTGTGCGCACCACAGCCTAAGATAAATGCTCAGTCAACAGGCCGCCTAGAAGCATCATCTGATTCACAATTCCCAGTGACTCTGCATTTTCTGAATTCAGATGCCCAGGGAAATTTTAATAAGCTGGCAGAGTAGAATGTCTTCGTTTATTACTTTCACACCTTCAAAGGAGAAAGCTTTGATTAATTGAAAGTAATTTGTTATGTGCCAGCTTGGACAACTTTCCTTTATTGTGCTGAGTGTAATATGTGGTGCTGTTAAGAGGCATGGAAGGTTAATATAGAAGGCTCAAAAGACTTTGAGTGTGGTTATTAATTCTTATTTCACCCTTCATCCGAGGACCTCAGGGCAGCGTAAATGTCCCTGCTACCGCTTCATCAAGGCAGGTGATGCCTGGCTTAATGTGTGTTTAGTGGGGAATTTAATCCAGGCCTCTTTGATGTCAACCCAGTGCTCTAACCGCTACACTGCTCTGGGTGCAGTTTCTTATACATTTCAGAAAGGGTATTTGAATGCAGACAATGAAGTGGCATTCATATCACCTGGCCATAATGATGCAGGCCCAGGTAACTACCAGGTTGGACTACTGCAATGCGCTCCATGTGGGGCCACCCTTGACATTGGTTTGGAAACTGCAGCTAGTGCAGAATGTATTGACTTTTGGCTGGAACAGTTCTGCACCGGTGCATTCAGTACTTTTTGTGTGTGAAAAAAAGGAGGTGCCGGCACTCATATCTTGATAAAAGTGCCGGGTGTACCAGCACACAATGAGTGCATTACTCCAAAACTGAAAGCTTTGCAGTGGCTACTGGTATATTACTGAGCTAAGTTCTGTTAGTTAGTGTAGAAATCCCTAAATGGACCAGGTTACCTGAAGAGATATTTTTTATTCCTTATTCCCAGATCATTGTGATCATCTGGAGATGCCCTCCTGACTGTCCTATGGTTTTCATGTACAGTGGACCCTCTAGTTATGTACCGCTCTGGATACGTAACTTTCGGGTTACGAAGGTCATATCGTTACTTATCTCTTTGATATCTGGTGGAAGGATGTTCCACAGGGCAGGTGCGAGTTCTTAGAAGAGATGTTAAGAGGCCCCTGTTCCCCTCCCAGAGTTACAATTCACAGAGTTCCCTGTGGAGAGCAATTCTGATTGTTAAACCACTCTGAGAATTGTACCTCTGCAACAGGGGCCTCTCAACATCTCTCAGCACTCTTAACAAAGTACAGCTCCCAAGATTCTTTAGGGGAAACCATGACTGCCTAAAGCGGTATCACACCACTTTAAATAAACAGTGCAAATGTGGCATAAGCTTCTTCACAAGCCAAGGCTTCTAGTGTGGTGGCCTCCACAATTTGGAATGCTGTTCCTACTGAAATCAGACAGGCCCCAACAATCCTGACATTTTGTCACCTGCCGAAAATGTTCCTGTTTCGCCAAGCATTTTCCGAGAATGAATTAGATCCTTCTGCATTTTATAGTTTATGAAGTTTTGATGCTTTTATTGTACAACACCACTATTAAATAGCTATAGCTAGAGATTGTTTGTAAATTTTCTTATAATAAAAATTAAAAAACCTGAGCCCTTCTGGAACAGAGCAGTCCCCACACCCTTCCTCCCACAGCAGCTAACTGGATGTCCCTAGGAAGACCAGAAGAAGGGCACAAACAGAACAGCACATCCTCTCTTACACCCTCAACAACTGGTCTTTCAATGTATCCTGCTCCTTTACCTGGAAGTTTTGCCATAATTATTAGCCACTGATAAACCACACCTCCTCTGTACTTGTGCCTAATCCCTTAATCTTCCTCCTGAGCAATCTTGATTGCTACCGGTAAACCTGATTGTCGTGTGGGTTGAAATAAGGTCTCGATTTCTGGCCAGTGGTGGAATCCATGTGAGACTTACCTCTCATAGCATCCAGAGGTGTCGCATAACCTGGGCCATGACATCCACACTGCTCTGTAGCTTTTGGAAGAGGGAGAAGGAAAGCGTCAGTATATCCACATTATTATTATTATTATTATTATTATTATTATTATCTTACAGCAATAAAAGCACATACATTAAAACCAGCATTAAAAAACAGAGAAAGATGTCAAACTTATTCATGTTTTTAAAAAGGCAGGACTGAAACAAATATCCCACCCACTGAGGGAGTCCAGCAGATACTTTAAATTATTTACTTCTAATGAGAGACTGACAAGTAAAGGATGCAATCATAGAGCCAGTGCTTTTTTCTGGAGGGATGCAGGGGTACACATACCCCTAAACATTTTGTGAATCTAAGTTTGTCCTCATTGAGGGGCAGTATTTCAATATGAGTAGGAAAATGAGCGTATCCCTAAACAAGTTTTTTTTTGGGGGGGGGAAGCACTGCATAGGGCTGTCTTCAATTCTAGTCTTACTCAAAATAGTCCCGATTAAGTTAATGGACACGGCTAAGGCCATGTTCACGTCACACATTTAAAGCACGGTGATACCAACTTTAAACACCCATGGCTTCCCCAAAATAATTCTGAGAGTTGTAGTTTGTCAAGTGTGCCGAGATTTGTTAGGAGAAGACCCCCTATTCCCCTCACAGAGCTACAATTCCCAGAGTTCCTTAGGGGAAAGGGTTTGGATGGTAAACCACTCTGAGAACTGTAATCCTGAGAGGGGAACTGGGTTTTCCTCCTATCAACTCCCAGCACCCATGACAAACTACAGCTCCCATAGGAGCCGTGACTGTTTAAAGCGGTATCATGGCTCTTTCAAAAGTGCACTGTGGATGTTGCCTGCCTTAGGCCAATTAATTCCTGCTGCATCATGGCAGGCCTGGCCTGGTCCATTGTCTTCTGGTGGCCACATCCACTTAATTCAAAGCACTAGAATACCACTGTAAACAGTCGTGGCTCTGCCCTGCAAAGGACCCTGGGAACTGTAGTGCTGCTGAGCATTTTAGGAGGACCCCGCGCACCCCCACCCAACCCCGGTGCCAGATTTACGTATAAGCTAAACAAGCTATAGTTTAGGGTCTCACTCTCTCGGGGGCCCCAAAAAATATTTAAAGGGGAAAAACGATGTACATTTCTAAAATATAAGATAAAAAACAAATAAAATAAAACCTACACTCAGCAACAGGGTTTTGTGTTGTGTAGGCTCCTATGATGTAAATCATGGGGCCCCGCCTGATAGCCTGCTCCCTAAAATATCACTGGTTTGCTATTATTATTTCATGATATAGCAAGTTTCTAGAGACTAGAAATGTGCTCTGGCGTGCTCTGGTCCATGGGGTCACGAAATGTGCTCTGGTCCATGGGGTCACGAAGAGTCGGACACAACTAAACGACTAAACAACAACAAGAGACTAGATTCTGAGTCTTTGTAAATTGTGTTTCTAAAGGAACCTGTTATTGCCAGATGCCAATGTGTTTGCATTACTAAGTTTGTTATGAATAAAAAATCATTTTAAGTTAGAGCTTAATAATTATTTCACTATTAATATACTTTTTCTTAATTGTATTTCAGTTCAACAATTATTTTGATGAAATACATATTTTGTGATGTGCAAATGGCTCTAGGTCCCTATTAGGTCCATAAATTACCATATAGCATATATTCAACACGAAAAACAGCAAATAATTGTTGTTGACAAAGGACAGCTGGACATATAAAGGGCCCTGTTAGCTTCAGTAGCTTAGGGCCTCATCAAACCTAAATCCGGCCCTGTGTGTACAACTGTCCACAGCACCCTTAAAAAAACTACAACTTCCGGGATACTTGGGGGAAATGGACGGGACATGGCATCATAACATTTAAAATGTATGCCACCACCAAGAAGACACCCTCCGCCCCTCAATATTCAACCGAAATCTTCTATCCTGAGCCCGCTAGACCTAATCTTGAGAGCAAGAAGCCTCTTGGCTTCTTCTTCTTCTTCCTTCTCCTCCTCCTCCTCCTCAGGATCCAGTCTTTGCACCTGCTTGCAGTTTGAGTTGAGAAAGAGTTGAGCTGTACACTCGTATAGCCATTCCCACAATCTCTGTGCAACGGCCCTTGCGGTCTTTTGAAGACAGGTGGGTGGCAAAGGCAGAGGGGGGAGCGCAATAAAGGACGGACGAGTCAAGGCTGGGGGGCATTAATAGGGGACGGACCACTAGAGGAAGGCTTTGTTCCCAGAGTCTCATGTAGAAAGAAGGGCAGATCCCACTGATGGATTATGCAGAAATGGCTAAAATGACCGGAAGGGTCAGAAATCAGGTAGACCCAAAATTTCAATAAGGAATGGGGGAAATTTATAACCTATCTTAAAAGAAAAACATTGTAAACAGTTAAAACTGTTAGTAGGACATTGGAATATCATTGGCAGCTTAATGGTGAATTTTGGACACAATGGAGATGTAAAAGATTTGGATTATCATAAAAGATGCAGGAGGAAATGATTAACAGTAGAGGAGGAGGGAAGTCCAAGAGTTTCTTTGGAATCTTGTTTTTACGTTATATGTTCGATATATGTGATTGTAAAATTTCAATCTGAAAAGCCAAATAAATAAATTTATTTTAAAAAAGAAAACAAAGAAAGAGCTTTGGTCTTCCAAGTTCACTATGATAATACCCAAATAACAGAGGGTTTTTAAAAAAAAAAGGAAAAAAGAAATGTAATTTTTAGGAGAGATTAAAAGGTAAAATAAAGATATATATTTTTAAAAAAATGTAGTTAGGGTTGTGTTCAACACTCCCCACCCACCGGCCCGGCCAACTTTACAAGTTATATCGTTTGTTTCAGTGCTTTAACAGTGTAAACAGCTGTTGCAGAAAGGCAGCATATAAATGCAATTCATAAATCAAAATTATTCATGATTAAATATTAATTTTAATAAGATACTCAGACTAATGCCATTGAAATTGGATGGATTAAAATTAGTTCGTCATTTCAATAGGTCTCCTGTGAGTAGGGCTGAAGCTTGGCTACAAGCTTTTCTGCTTAAAGGGTTACCATATTTCAAAAAATCCAGACACAAAAGTTGAGGGGCCCCCCCAAAATTTTTGAGTTATTTTTAAAGATTATTGGCTTGCCATACATCTGAATCTTCCTGGATGTTTTCTGGCCGATTTCTGGCCAGACACTGCTTCTGACCACAGTATTATGAGAATGTCAGGGAATATTATGGGTTGGATCCAAGTACATTATATTGTCGGCAGACCCATTCAAATGAATAGACCTAAATTTGCCGGATTATTTATTCTTAGTGGGTGCACTTGGACTAACGTTAGACATAACCCTCAGAATTTGTAAGGAATGTGGAGATAGTGTAACACTGGCTACAACCCTATAATAAAGCTTTTTAAAAATAATAATTCTAGAGAATGTTTAGTTTGTCACTGTAATGCACACATAAGGTGTTTGCTTCACGATACCACAAATCATGATCAATATCTTCATGTGCTGCCCATTAATTAATGCACTCCAAACTAGTTTTGAGGGTGTGTGGCCGGCTTTACAGAAGATGGTGGCCTATTTGATGGGCTATCTAGTAGGGCTGCCGTATGTCCAGGTTTTCCCAAACACATCCGGGCATTCAGCCCAAAAATGGGGTCTCGGCAGATTTTTGGCAAATTGGCAAAATGTCTGGGAAAACCTAGACATATAGTTAATGTTTTTTATAAAATCATTTAAAAATTCAAAAAAAGCCCAATACTTTTATTTTATGACCAAAAAAGCTCTATAAATTTCTCTGGATTTTCACTTTTGGGAATATGGCCACCCTGTATCTAGTCCAGGTCTGATTTAAAGATGAAGTAAGATACAGTAAGAAGGGAGAACAGGAAATGCCTTCATACTGCCCACCCACAAGGTTCTAGCCAATGTTAGTCCTACTCAGATTAGATCAATAGAAACTAATCAACATGAGTAATTTAGGCCATTTAATCTAGCTAGATTCCACCAGCAATTAGCTCCTGGTAGATGACTGTGCACCCTTGAATGGAAACTCCCCTGTCCGCATCAATCATTGTTGTTTATTCCCTTCCAACTCAATAACATTTGCATGGGTGCAGGCCTCAAAACTGGTCAGACCACACCTGGAATATTGTGTCCAGTTCTGGGTGCCATAGTTTAAGAAGATTATTGACCAGCTGGAATGTGTGGAGAGGAGGGTGACCAAGACATGATCAAGGGTGTGCAAGCCAAGTCTTATTAGGAATGGTAAAGAGGAGATATGACAGCCATCTTCAAATATCCAAAGGCCTGTCACATGGAAGATGGAGCAAGCTTGTTTTCTCCTGCTCTGGAAGGTAGGACCCGAACCAATGACTGCGAGTTATAAGAAAGGAGATTCCAACCAAACATCAGGGCATAGCTGCCAAGTTATCCCTTTTTTACAGGGATTTTCCCTTATGCTGAATAGGCTTCCTCGCGAGAGAAGGGAAAACTTGGCAGCTATGCATCAGGAAGAACTTTCTGACAGTAAGAGGTGATCGACCATGGAATGAACCGCCTCAAGGGGTTTTGGGCTCTCCTTCATTGGAGGTTTTTAAGCAGAAGTTGGATGGCCACCTGTAAGATATTATTTAGCTATGGCTTCTGCTGACCAAACCCTGTGGCCCCTTCAGCAGTCAGCCCCTCCTCCCAATCTCCCAATCCCAATCCTCAGGGTCCCACCACCAATCTCTGGGCTCTGAGCCTTCTTCCTCTGGGGATGTGTGTGTCTCCTTCAAGGGTTCCCCAGCTGGTGCCTCACAGCACTCCTCGTCATGCTTTTAATTGTGCATTCATGACGATTTGCACTCATGATGGTCTCAGGGCCCTTATACACGATCTTGCCTTCAAAAGTTCAAGGAAGGGCATATGGCTTCATTTCCAATCAGAGCATTTCCCTTAACGTCCTACCGAAATCCTGCCACAAACATTCCCCTTTATTTTTCGTCCTGCTTTCGTTTTGCAAAAGTGCCCCCTCCCGAGGGCAATTGTGCAGTAACGTTGGGGAAGCATCGCAGAAAATGAACTAATGGAAATGGAATCCTGTGTGGATGGTCTGGTATCAATCCAGCACTGATGCACTATTATTGCATCAATGCCCGTACAGAAAAGCCTCACCAGTCTGGAGAGATCCTGAATGAATGAATGAACTAAAAGGGAATGCTAACTCCAAGTAGGCTTGCTAAGATGTACAGGACTGAATGAGATAAGTGCTGGAGATGCAAAGAGGTGGAGGGAACGTTCTTTCACATGTGGTGGACTTGTAAAAGGGTATTGGGAAATGATCCATAATGAATTGAAAAAAATGTTTAAAAGTACTTCCCACTCCCACCCCCCAAAAAACAGAGTCCTTTCTGTTGGGGATAATTCAGATTGAAATTCCCAGGTGTCAAAAAAGGTTATTGATGTATGCTACTACTGCAGCCAGTATTTTGTTAGCCCCAAAATGGAAAACGAGCGAGGACGCAACCAAAGAAGAATGGCAACTCAAGTTGAAAGAATATGCGCCGCTCGCAGACTTACCATATAGAATAAGAAAACAAGAAGAACATACGTTTAAAGAAGATTGGAAAACGTTTATTGAATACATGGGGATGGGAATTGTGTACACTTGAAAACGTTGGCACCATTAAGATAAATTCAACAGTGTAGATAAGTTTTGATGGATGTAATAAGGGAATACTGAATGGTTTAGTTTATATAAAATATGCAGGGATTTATGATATGCAAAATGAACCAGGGAAAGGGAAGAAGGGAAGTCATTTCTATTTTAAGGATGTTAAGATGAGTATTTTAAATTGTAAAACAGAAAATTTAATAAAAACTATATACTGTATATATAAACAATACCGTAATAATAAAATAAAAGAGAATGCTAATTATTGCTCCAGGCAGCCAAAGACAGAGAGGGTCATTTCTTACCTCCTTTGTTGGGCTCCTCTTGTTCCGGGACAACCCCTCCTTTTGTCTGATACATTTTCTCTGTGCACCTGACGGTGGTAAGAAGCTGCTCAAGATCTGCTTATACCCAGAGGGATCCTCTAAATATATAAGTGTGCACACACACCTCAGAGGATACCAAAAAGGTGGGTGAGGAAGGCGTGGTCTTGTAAAGGAACTAGTTAAGGGAAAAGCTGACTCCCAAGAAAGTGGAGCACTTTCCTGGCCCGCCCACCCCATCCACCTGTAGCCAGGTGATCACATGCCCTTTGGAGATCACAGAGCTCAGGAGGAGACAGTCGCAGAAGATTCGGATTCCGGTTGGTCCAGTTCCTCTTCTCACAAGGGCTTTAATGAAAGCATATGTTGGGATGGCATGATCTCTAACTGTGCCTGTTTATTTGAAGCCCTCATTTCTCTCTCTTTAGTCAATTTGGGGGCCTTTTAAAAACGTAAAGGGACCCCTGACCCTTAGGTCCAGTCGCGGATGACTCCGGGGTTACGGCACTCATCTTGCTTTACTGGCCAAGGGAGCCAGCGTACAGCTTACGGGTCATGTGGCCAACATGACTAAGCCGCTTCTGGCAAACCAGAGCAGTGCATGGAAACATCGTTTACCTTCCCGCGGGAGTGGTACCTATTTATCTACTTGTTTGTTGAACTAATTGGCCGATGAAGAATTCAACGAAACAGTAGTTGCTATCCGGAAACACTGTTCAGCAGAGTTCAGTTGGACATCAGAATTGGACATTGCCGATTACAAAGCTTCACAGCTTTTTCTCCACCGGGTAAAGTCTGGCACCGTGATTCATTCAGTACTTTCAGAGACATAGGCGTACCTGGGGGGGAGAGGCGGGGCAGCTGCCCCCCCCCAAGAAAAAAATAACGTATTTTACAGACCATAACCAGCACTTTTCCCCTCCAAAAACTGAAGTGGAAAAGGGCAAACGGGAGACGTGCTTTCCTTTAGCGAGGACCGCCCGGTCTCCGCTTGCTGGGGGAGGCAGGAACACAGCTGTAACAAAAACACATCAAATAAATAAAGCAAAGTGGCTACCGGTAGTTAAGCAGTTAAGACAATGGAGCAGACATCCCCTTTCAGGCAAGATTTGATAACTCACCACTTCACCCTATTGTTCTTCAGTGGGAGTTGTTAATGAGCATTCAAGGATCACATTAAGAGTTCTATTGGCAATTTAATGAGGGTGCAGAGGATTCAATTTGACTGAGGTGGCTCTGCAAGGCTAAAAGGAAGTGAATAAGAAAAGGTGGGCGGCTGTAGCTTGGATAGACACAGTGTCTATCAAAAAAAGCAGTGGTGTTCCAGTCTGCCCCTCCTCCTGCATCTGTATACTGTAAATCAGGGGTGGCCAACTCTGATCTACTCAGAGTTAAAAACTGGGAGTGATCTACCCCCTTTTGGGGGGTTCAGGTCAAAGCTGTTGAGTTTTTTTAAGGAAGGGAAGCCCTGTTTTGGGGGGTTTAGGTCAAACTTGTTGAGCTTCTTTTAGGAGGGAGGGAGGCCCATTTTTGTTTAGGGCTTCAGGTCATAGTTCAGCTTTTTTTAGGGAGGAGGAAATTTTTGGGTGAGCTTTTTGGGGGGGGCAGTGATCTAGCAGTGATCTACCACAGACATCCAGTGATCTACTAGTAGATCACAATCTACCTGTTGGATGTGCCTGCTGTAAATCAAGCAGAGAGAAAGCTGCTTACAAGGCTCCTGTACAGGCGTACCGGTATCTTCCTCTTGCTGCAGAGTTCCAGCATCACAGCGTCACCCAGAGGCACCCACAAATGTGAGTTATCCCTCTCTCTATTTCTTCCTTCCCTCCCTCTTCCATCTTTAACAAAATACTGGGGGGGGGCAGGTAAGCCCCACATAGAAAGCCCATCAACATGGGGGGATGACTCTTTCAAATACGGTATTTACCAGTAATTGGGGGGGGGAACCTAGGCCTCTAGGAGTTGGCTGTTATGCCTAGGACAATTAAAGAAAGCAGAATGATGCATATGCTATGGTAATATATCAATAGAATCATAGAATTGTAGTCAGAAGGGACCACAAGGGTCATCTAGTCCAACCCCCTGCAATGCAGGAATTTTTTCCCAAGGTGGAGCTTGAACCCACAACATGGTTGAAATATTTTGCTGATATGCCGCAACGCCTCGGAGCTGTTGTGATTGCGGCCGTGCCTTGCCTCGCCCGCCCTACCACCCCCTCTCGCCTGCCGACCCTCCCATCCTCTCCAGCCAAGCAGAGTAGCTGCCGCCGCTGCCAGCCCCAGAGGCACAAGGTGGCTGCCGCCACCGCAATGTCGTCGGGCCCGCTGGCCCTGTAGCCCCGCCCACGTTCCCACTTCGTGCCCCCGCCCCTGAATGACCATGGCTCCCCCCCCCCTAGTTTTGATCCTGGGTACGCCCCTGTTCAGGGACTTTAGTTTGCTAATCTTTTTGTTTTGAATTATTCCATAAAGTTTCACATTGTTATTGTTTTTGGCCATCGTGTTGCTTTTGATATTGCTGAGTCATATTTTGCAACACAGGGGTTTGAGAGTAAAGACCTGGCTGACAGGAGAGTGTCTCCATGGGCTTTGCTTACTGAGCTTGCACAGAAAAACTGCTGGAGGGGGGGGAGTTATTTGAGAAGAAAGTGCTGAAAAGTTTTTCAGCAAATCCAAGAAAACTTGTTTTAGCTCAGATTTTTTAAAAACAAAATGTAAAATCACAAAGACTTTTTGTAATTGTGCAAAATATGCTTGTAAACAGCATGGAAAGTACTCCCTGGTGTTTATTTTTTGCTTAACTTCCTAGTTTTCAAATGACTGGAGATTTTGACAGGTTTTTCTGGGCACTTGGGGTCAAAAGAAAGTAATTGAAGACAACTGGTGTTGAGACATTCCACCCCGAATCTGCCAGACAGAGCCAGACAGAGGAAGAAGACAGGTGGGTGTCGGGCACCCCTAACATAAATCCCGGCTACACCCATGGCATTGCTTTTGTGTTCCCCCACCCAGTTCATCATTGCAAACAGTTCATTATCACACCCTCTTTTCCGTCTTGTGTTGTTTGGCACTAGTTGTAAGACAGGTGGCACGGATTCTGCCCGGCGCCCGGAATTAATTGCAACTGAGGGTGAGCTACACACGACTCTGCCTTTATCAACGAGCATGACGCAGCAAAAAGTTCCCATAAATGTTTTGGCTGACTTGTTCAAGCGCGTGGCTGGGGTCCAGGAAGCAGCACGGTGTGCCTGCAAGCATATTTGTATGCTCTGCAGTTCATTAGTACTTACTTGTCTTTGAACCACCCTGTCGCCATATCGCTGCTTCTGAAATCACCCCGAGCTTAAGACGTGAGCCGACGTGTTGGGGGGCTGGAAGGAGGGAGCCTGGCGATCAAGAAACGCAATTCGGAAAGCCCCGCTGGGCGTCTGGGGTTGAGAACATTTGAGATCTACACCATGTGACCCAACTCGCTGATACGAGCTCAGCGTTTTCAGATGTGCTGGGGTGGGGGATGTGATAGAGAATGGGAGAGGCCATTGGTCAATCGGCTGCTGAGGCCAAAGCAGCTCTTGACACTACATGAAAGTTAGGTTCTTATTTTTTTTATAAAAAAATATTTATATGCCACTATTCATTAAAAAAAATCAGTGCATAAACACTTCAATAAAAATTATGTAAAAAGTTATATAACTAGGGGCTCTGCCTGCATCAATACTGCATATTACTGCTTTAAAAAACCAACTTGATGATAAGTTCAACTGTGTTATCATGACCAACAAATCTGAGGAAGGTGGTCTTTACCAAAAAGTATTGGAATTTGTAGTGAGGCTAAAATCCCCAGGGAGAGGTTTCAAATTGGTTTAAGGCCTCCCTCAGACATCCTTTTTATAATGCTTATGATTATCCATGCTTATTGAAATATATTCGGAGTCGAGAGTGAATTTCATGCTCTTTATTCAGCTCATAGTCATCCAGGAGAAGAAGAGAAGAAGAATGGCTCTTTTCCCAAAACCATCTGCTTATATACATTATTTACACAATGGGCCTTGCGTGATTGGCTATTTCAGGGATACAACTGTGGGCCAATCAGGTTGTGGATTGACTTCTGCCTGCAGCCTGATTGGCTGCTCCTACAGGCCAATCAGGTTGCAGATTCACTTCTACCAGCCGCCTGATTGGCTACTCCTGCAGGCCAATCAGGTTGTGGATTCACTTCCACCTGGAGTTGGATTGGGTAGCTCCTGCTGACCAATCAGACTGCTGATTCTGAATCCTATTGTTCTAGGATTCAGCTCAGTACATAACACCCCTCCCCTCTAAGTTCTAGTCCTGCCCGGGAAGTTGCATTCGTAGTCCCCAAGGTCTGCTGGCCGCCTCCGTGTGCGTTGTGGCCTGGGGTGTTCCTTGGTCAGGGGTTCTGGTTCTGGCTCGTGTTCCGAGGCTGCTGGCTGTGCCGGGGCTGTCTGGTCTGGCGCCACTGACCCACTAGGTTGTGGCTCTGGTTCCGGTGTCCTTCCAGCCTTGGGGCGCCCCTCTGTGCCTACTGCTTCTGCTTCCCCTGCCCAGCCCTGTCGCTCTACAGGCCTCACTGCCCCGCTGTCCCCTTGGGACCCCTCTGTCCCGCTCTCCTCCCGGGTTCCTCCTGGGAATTGTCACTGTAGCTGGTCGCAGTGGCGGCGCCAACATTGCCCTCCTTCCGTAAGTACCTCGTACGACACGGGACCGGTCACCTTGGTGACTGTGGCGGGTACCCATGCTGGGCCTGCCCCAAAATTCTTCGCGTACACTGGGTCCTGGGCCACGAATGTCCGGGGGTTCCTGCCTTTCCCCACCACTACCTCATCCTGAGCTCTGTCGGGGTGAAGTCGGTCCAGTCTAGTTGCAAGGCCCATTAGTAGTTGCAAGGCCCATTAGTAGTTCAGCTGGGCTCCGGCCCGTCGTTGTGCTGGGGGTGCTGTGCTGTGCTAGAAGGAATGCAGCAAGGCGGTATTCCCAGTCCCCTTGTGTCATGCGGCAGAGGCTGTCCTTGGTGGTCCGCACCATGCCATTGGCCATTGGTGGCAGGGTGGAATGGTGCTGAGCGGATGTGGCGGATGGCGTTCTGCGCTGTGAAGGTCTGGAACTCCTCTGACGTAAATGCGGTTCCATTGTCCGAGACGAGGGTGTCAGGGAGCCCGTGGGTTGCAAACAGCTTACGTAGTACCCGGATGGCTGCCGCCGTAGAAGTGGACGGTACCAGTGTGACCTCCAGCCATTTGGTGTAGGAATCCACCACTATGAAGAATGTTTTTCCCTGGAAGGGGCCAGCGAAGTCCACGTGCAAGCGTGGCCATGGATCTCGGGCGGACTCCCAGGGTTGGACTGGGGCCCTTGGGGGATCCGGGCGGGATTCTTGGCAGGTCTGGCAGTGTTGGACCCAGGCCTCTATCTCTCTGTCAATCCCCGGCCACCACACATAACTCCTGGCAAGGGCCTTCATCCTCACTACCCCTGGGTGTGTCTCGTGTAGGGCTGTGAGGACCCTTTTGCGGAGGAGCTGGGGAACAACGACCCTGCTTCCCCATAACAGGCACCCCTTATGGGCCGACAGTTCATGTTTGCGGGTTGCGTAGCCAGTGAATTCTGGCCCAGGGCTGCTGCTGGGCCATCCTCGCCACACCCAGTCCAGGACCCGGGAGATGACCCTATCTTTTGTGGAATGGTGTGCGACTTCTTGTGCCTGAATGGGTCGGTCGGGAAGCAGCTCCAGGGTCATAACCTCTTGCGCAGGTGCTGGGTCGGGGCCTGTTTCTGGTAGTGGTAGCCTGCTGAGAGCATCTGCGTGTCCCATCGCCTTCCCAGGGCGGTGGATTAGTGCATACTGGTAGCCGGCAAGAAAAATTGACCACCTGAGGACGCGGGGAGACAACACTTGGGGGGTCTGCTTCTCGGGGGCAAACAGGCCAAGCAATGGCTTGTGGTCAGTCACTATGGTAAAGGGCCGCCCGTACAAGAAATCATGGAATTTTTTTACGCCCTTCACGATTGCCAGACCCTCCTTGTCAATCTGTGAGTAGTTTCGTTCGGCTGCAGCAAGCGTCTGGGAGAAGTATGCCACCGGCACCTCTCTTCCATCCGGGAGTTGGTGTCCCAGGACAGCGCCGATGCCATAGGGAGAGGCGTCACATGCCAGCACCACTGGCAGCCTCTCGTCGAAGTGTGCCAAGACCGAGTTCGAGACGAGCAAGTCCTTGACTGCCTGGAATGCGGCCCTTTGTCGCTGGCCCCACACTCAAGGGGCCCTTTTATCTAGGAGTCTGTGTAGGGGCTCTGCTACCGCTGCCTTATGGGGAAGGAAGGCATGGTAAAAGTTCAATAGTCCCAAGAATGACTGAAGTTCGGGCTTGCTCTTGGGCGCTGGGGCCTCACAAATGGCCCGTACCTTGTCACCGGTTGGATGGACCCCTTCTGCGTCCACCTTAAATCCCAGAAAGTCCACCTGCGGCACTCCTAGTAAACACTTTTCCCGCTTCACCTTGAGGCCCGCCGTCTGGAAACGGTGCAGGACGGAGCGGAGGCGGTCCTCAAATTCCTCTGGTGTGGGCCCGGCGATCAGTACATCATCGAAGAAGGGGGTGACGCCAGGAATCCCTTTAAGGAGAGAGTCCATTAGATTCTGGAATATGCCTGGTGCCACACTAATGCCAAATTGCAGCCGCTTTACTCTGAATGCCCCTCTGTGCGTCACGATCGTCTGAGCCTCTGCTGTGGCTTCGTCCACAGGCAACTGTTGATACGCTTGGGCCAAGTCCAGTTTGCCAAAGATTTTTGACCCAGCCAGGGTGGCGAGGACATGGCTGACCACTGGCACTGGGTATGCATGGGCTGTGAGAGCCTTGTTTATGGTGCATTTGTAGTCTGCACAGATGCGGACCGAACAGTTAGGCTTGACGGGTGTGACGATCGGTGTTTCCCAGGGTGCATTAGGCACTGGCTCCAGCACTCCTTGCTCCACGAGCCGGTCCAATTCTTCGTCTATGCGGGGTTTCAGGGCGAACGGGACCCAATGGGCCTTGTGCCTGATGGGTCGTACCGCGGGGTCTAGCTGTAGGGCAATGGGGGGCCCTGTATATCGTCCCAATGCCCCGTCGAAAACCCCCGGAAACTCTTTGCATATGGCGTCCACGTCCACTTGTAAGCTATTGTGGTTCACCCCAGTAACGGCTAGCCCCAGTGGTCCAAACCATGCCAGTCCCAGTAAGCTAACGTAGGGGCCCTTAACTACCAGCAAGTCCAGTTGTTGCTTTCGCCCTCGATATTGCACCCTGAAGGTCCCCACCCCCATTGTGGGGACCTTACGTTTCTGGAAGTCCCAGAGGGTGAATGGGGCCGGCCTTAGTTTGGGACCCCCATTAGGGCACAGTTCCCTTAATGTTCGGGCCGAGATTATGGATAGAGTTGAACCCGTGTCCAGCTCCATGCGGCATGGGGCTCCCTCTATCTGTACCTCTACATAAATTTTATCTGTGTTGGGATGGGGCAACTGGAATACCTGGTAGTCCGTGATCTCCGTTGAGTTGCCTTGGTGCATGGTGCCGTGTGACCTGGGGCTCCTGGGTCGGTCATCTGATACTTGTCGACGGGTGAGCCGAGCCCGACACACCCGGGCTATGTGTCCCAATTTTCTGCACTGCCTGCACTCTGCGTTGCGGAAACGGCAGGTCCTCCTCTCGTGGTTCTCCCCACAGCTTGCACAGTTCCTTCCTTCTCGTCGAGGCTGCTGTGGTGTGTGTGCTGCTTGAGTGCGCCGCTGTACTCGGTGTACTTCCTCCCTGTCAGATTCTGAGTCGTCGGTGAGGTCTTCGTGGTGGACCCTCAGTTGGGATGGTGGGGCCGGTCGTGCCTCTTGCGTTGACCTCTTGGCGGCTTCGGTTGCCAGGGCTTCCTCCAAAGCAACCTGGAACGTGAGGTCCTTTTTGGCATAGAGGCGTCGTTGCAACATCTCGTCCCTCAGGCCACCGACGAGGTGGTCACGAAGCATGTTTTCCAACTCTGAGAAGTTGCATAACCGGGCGGCTTGGCGGAGGGAGGTCACAAACCCAGTTATGGTCTCCCCCGGGGCTTGACGCTTTGCGTAGAAGGCATTTCGGCAAGCTACCACTGAGGGCTGTGGCGAGAAGTGCTCCTTCAGCTGATCCATTATTGTTTTGTAGGAGATGGTAGCGACATCTCTAGGTGCAAGGAGAGCCTGGGCGATTTCGAACGTCTCCTCTCCACAGACGCTGAAGAATGTCGCCCTCTTCATGGCATCGTTGGTGACTTCTTTCGCTTGCAGGAGGAAGTTGAAACAGTCTCCCGATGCTGGGTTGAATGGCGAGAAGCTGCTGTTGGTTGCCATTCTGGGTCCCTTGGGTCCTGGAGCTGAAGCCTGGATGCACGGTGCGATGCAGCGGTGCGGCAGGTGGCAGTGCTGCGGTGCAGTGCGTGGTGGCAGTCAGCTCAGCAGGATCCCATCCTCGTCGCCAGTGAAATATACTCGGAGTCGAGAGTGAATTTCATGCTCTTTATTCAGCTCATAGTCATCCAGGAGAAGAAGAGAAGAAGAATGGCTCTTTTCCCAAAACCATCTGCTTATATACATTATTTACACAATGGGCCTTGCGTGATTGGCTACTTCAGGGATACAACTGTGGGCCAATCAGGTTGTGGATTGACTTCTGCCTGCAGCCTGATTGGCTGCTCCTACAGGCCAATCAGGTTGCAGATTCACTTCTACCAGCCGCCTGATTGGCTACTCCTGCAGGCCAATCAGGTTGTGGATTCACTTCCACCTGGAGTTGGATTGGGTAGCTCCTGCTGACCAATCAGACTGCTGATTCTGAATCCTATTGTTCTAGGATTCAGCTCAGTACATAACACTTATGATAATACTGAGGCGGTTATGCACAATTCTGTTTCCACCTACAAAGGTTTTGGAGAGGACATACAGCTGCGGTTCCAGTCATTGCATGTCCTGTAACTTCCAGCTTGAAATCCTCTAATAAAGAGAATCTTTTCATGACAGAGTAAGCTGCAGGCACTGAAGCAGAGTACACCATTCCCGTGGAAATTGAGCGCATGTTTTGGAGAAATTTATAAAGTGTTTTAACAAGTAACAGAAGGGACCAGCATCTAGAAAGGCATGCGAGTCCCTTCCAGGGAAGGTAGGTGACAGGTCAGAATCCAGTTAAGGTGTGTTGAGGAAGGTATTTTATTACACAATTGGAGCTTCTTTTAGGAAACCCCCCAGATTGTTTAGCTTTTATATGTCTAAGATTCAGGAAAAAGCACTGCCTTTCAGAAATCTCCCCCCCCCCCCGCAAGCATCAATTCTGCAAATGTGACCTCTTGTGGCAGAAAGTGGTAGTTACCAATCAAAGAACGAACCATTCATTTTTGGCCAGGCAGTGTAATTTCAGATCTCACTGCAGACCAGCCATTCTGAAGCTTGGGTCCCCAGATGTTGTTGGGCTACAACTCCAATCATCCCTGACCAAAGGTTCTGCCAGCTAGGGATGACGCGAGTTGTAGTCCAACAGCATCTTGAGGAAAGCCTGCTGTAGACTGTGGGTATTTAACACATTTTCATCATTCGGTAATGATGAAGGATGAGAAACAAATTGTGCTCAGGTCCGAACCTTATACATTCAAAAACCCATTAGCCTTTGGGTCCTGTTGACACTTTTAAAGATGGGGCATTGAAATCCAAGTAGGCGGCAGGAAGGTAGTAGTTTTAGAGGGGAAAGCTAATGCCTGGGTCCAGAGCCTTGCTGCTAGCCACAATAGCTGGGGAGCCCTTCTAGTACAGTATCCTATTCTCACTCTGGGTAGCCAGATGCCTCAATGGGAAGCAGGATCTGAGCACAGCAGGGCTCTCCCCACCAGAAAGTCCCAGAAACTGGTATTCAGAAACATTACTGCCTCCAGCATCAAAGTTACTAGGTATTGGTAGCCTTCTCCTCCTTGAATTTGTCTAACACTTTTTAAAAAACCATCGATACAACCAGTGGGGACCACATTCCACAGTTTAGCTATTTGTTTCTTTATTTCACAAGATTTATACACTGATTGGTTGTAAAAGAAAACTCTTAAAGCACTGTGTGAACTTTCTTTTGTCTGCCCTGAATCTTCCCACATTCTGCTTCACGGCCTAGTACGATGATCTATCCCATGCATTTCTGGGGGCAGAATAAATCGTATGAGCAAGACTACAGTTTGCAAGAGAGAGAGAGAGAGAGAGAGAGAGAGAGAGAGAGAGAGAGGCAGCCAGTAAACACCCAGGAGTTTGGTATCATTAAAAGCATCAGGTAATACAATTGTTACAGAGATTCTCGTAATCTACTGACTGAGCTATGGATGGTTCCACTTCAGCCTTCAGGAAGGGGGAGTTACATGTTGGAATACTTGCCCTCCCACTCCCCCCAGACTCCCTAGACTCCCTATACATAGAGAAAGCTGATCATAAGCCTTACTGCTACCGTAACGTACTAGTTTTCTATGTGCAGAGGTTTTTTTACCCAACGTGCTATACCCCTGCTTACTGCCTGAAGCGGTACAGTCCAGGAAAAGCTATACTGTTCAGTTCCGCAGACTATAAACTGGCTGCCTGTCTGCAAGAACATGGAAATCTGGTTAGAGGCCACACCGAGATCAATTTTTATATGTGAAACAAAGAAATGACACAGGGTCAACATCCAGAGCCCAACTGGAACTCTGCCCTGCTGGGAGCTTTCCTCAGATCCAGATATCGGAGGTACAGTCTCCACCTGGGTAGCGGATCTCGTGGGCGAGAGCTGGGCCCTCTGGCTCTTTCCCAAAATCCACGAGGAATTTTTTATTCACTTTCAAGCCACCTTTCTTGGTGTCCACATCGATTTGTAACATGACAGAGCCTTCCCTAAAGTGAAGATGAGGGGAAATGGGAAAAAATGTCGTGAGGGAAGGCAGAAATAATGCAAGAATCATTTCTTTTCGAGAACAAAAGGGAAGAGCCCTGTAGTAGCTGAATCACGCCAGTGGCCCATCCGGTTCAGCATCCTGTTCTCACAGCAGCTGACCAGATGCCTCAAGGGGAACCCACAAGCAGGATTCAAGCACAGGAGCCCCATCTCCCCTCCTGCAGTTTCCAGCAACTGGGATTCAGAAGCATCACTGGACTCCCAACCATGAAGTCAGAGCATAGTAGTCATGGAAAGCCTTATCCCTCCACAAACTTGCCTAATCCTTTTTTAAAGGCATCCATGGCCTTAAGGAAGGGAGGCGAGTGGCGCTGTGGGTTAAACCGCAGAGCCTAGGGCTTGCTGATCAGAAGGTCGGAGGTTCGAATCCCCGCGATGGGGTGAGCTCCCGTTACTCGGTCCCTGCTCCTGCCAACCTAGCAGTTTGAAAGCACCTTAAAGTGCAAGTAGATAAATAGGTACCGCTCTGGCGGGAAGGTAAACGGTGTTTCTGTGTGCTGCTCCTGTTAGCCAGAAGCAGCTTTGTCATGCTGGCCACATGACCTGGAAGCTGTACACCAGCTCCCTCGGCCAATAACGTGAGATGAGCGCCGCAACCCCAGAGTTGGTCATGACTGGACCTAATGGTCAGGGGTCCCTTTACCTTTGCCTTTATGGCCTTAAGGGAGCCAATTCCATAGTTTAACTGGGTGCTGTGTGAAGAAGATGCTTTGAGCAGAGTAGCAGAGGCTCTCCAGGGTTTTAGGGAGGGGTCTTTATCGACCCAGTGTGGAGATTGAACCTGGAGCCTTCTGCACGCAAAGCAGGTGTTCTGCCACTGGGCTACAGCCCTGATTAAAAATAATATCCAGGCGAAAGGTGTCTTACTTGACCATGGCTGGGTAGAACTGCTTGTCCCAGCCGCTGTAGAGGGAAGTACTGACGTACAGTCGCTTGCCGTCCAAGCTTAGCTGGATCATTTGAGGACCGCCTTGAACCCTCTTTCCCTGAAAAGGGGGGAAAACGGATATGTTATCACACTCCAGAGGATCCTGTGTTGCTTGGCGTATGTGGAAGGAGCAACAGCAAAGAGTGAAGCAGGGATGCAGTACATCTGTGCCCCTCCAGATTTTAAGAAGGTAAGAAGAACCTCCTGGATCAGGCCAATGGCCCATCTAGTCCAGCATCCTGTTCTCACAGTGGCCAAGCAGGTGCCTCTTCTGGGAAACCAGGGTGCAGGATATGATCACAAGAGCAGCCCTCTCCCTTCCTGTGGTTTCCAGCCATTTGTATTAATGCCTGCAGCTGTGGAGGCAAGAGAAGAGACATCATGACTAGTAGCCATCCACAGCCTTCATGAGTATGTCCAGTCCTCTTTTAAAGCCATCCAAGTTGGTGGTCATCGCTGCTTCCAGTGGCAGTGAGTTCCACTGTTTAACAATGTGCTGTTTTGTTGGACTCCCCTCAGCCCCAACAAACCAGCATGTTCAAGGGTTAGGGACAGCAAACATCTGATGGGCTACAGGACCCCTTCCAACCTCTGGGATAAAGCATTTGGTTGTTTTGTTGTTTGGTTTTTGTTTAGAGGCAAGACAAGCTTAGGGGAGAAATGGTAAGAACAGGGTGGAAAACCTGGAGCCCGAGGGCTGCTAATTTCATGCTGGTAGTGACAAGGGCAAAAACAGAAGGGGAGGAAGGAAGGAGTGTTTCTTGAGTGCCTTGGGTTAAAGGCATGATATAAAATGCGATAAACAATAAATGGGGGGGATGTGGTGGTTCTCATGCACCTTGATGATAAATGGATCTGGTTGGCAGTCTAGCTCTTGGTCCTCAATCACCGTGACTGGCCCACCTTTGACAATGCTGCCTCCAACAAAAACCTGCCAGGAAATAGATCAGACTCAGGACAGAACAGAATCATGCTTGCAGTGTCGTCAGCTTACTGGGGCAAATAGTACAGCCAGCAATCTCCCTACCGTACTGGCCACCCGGCAGAATTGTGTAAATTAAAAAATCTGACTGGTTAGTTGCCAGCTAGTTTTCCTTCCTAGGTATGTGACCTCTGCATCTGATTATAGGTAAGATATTGACTACTGCAAAGGGATCTACGTTGGGCTGCCCCTTGGAGACAGTTCACCCTTTTGGTTAGTGCAAAATGCAGCTGCTAGCAACTGGCATTCAGAAGCACATTGCCTCCAACAGGGAAAGTAGAACATAGTCAGCATTGCTAGTAGCTATTGATAGCCTTATCTACAAATTTGTCTAATCTTCTTTAAAAGCCATCCAAATTGCTCACCATCACATTTTGTGGGAGCAAACTCCATAGTTTTAACTATGTGCTGTGTGGCAAGGTCCTTCATTTTAATACATTTTTTTGGTTGATATATGTATTTCCTGACTGATGCAGATAAACAGAGTATGATGTTAAACACATGCATATATTGATGACTTTGTCAGGTATTAATTATCACTTCATTTACACTTTACACTTTCTGGAAGCCTGAACATACATATAATCAATCAATCAATAATTCTAAATGTTTATTTTGTTTTGCAGATAATACAATTTATAAATAAACAACAAATAATTCCCTCCCCGCCAGTATGTTTCAGCATTAATCAAACAAAATAGTTTATTAACTTTGCATTCCATTTCAAAAACAATTATCTTTCTATAGCATACCAGGTGTTGCTGGTGGTTGAAAGCCTTTTTCTTTTGTAAGTGTGTATGCAATAAAGTCGAACAATTTTTTTCTTAAAGTTGTTCATTTTCTTATCGGTAAATTATTATTTGTAAATATTGTTGCTGTGGGGTTTTTTTTGGTTTTTTTTTTTAAATATTCACTCTGGTCATTTATTCAAAGCTGGCCTTTACCTGTCCCACCAGTTTGGGCTGCTGGGTGTTGGTGATGTCATACTGACGGATGTCTCCATGAAGCCAGTCGCTAAAATACAGAAATCTATCATCCAAGGAGATGAGGATGTCTGTGATGAGACCTTAAGGAGAATATTGGAGAGTAATAAAAGAAGCCACAGTGTTAAAACTCTTGTGAGTCAGCTGTTTGTGTGTATATGTGTGGGCAGAGAGAGAGAGAGAAACCAACCAACCAACCAACCAACCAACAAACATACTGGGTGCTACAAAGATACCACACATCTCTAATGTTTAAAACATTCCAGCAAACTAACTACCTTAAGCTGCCCTGAAATTCTTGCCTCTAGGGGCCTGGTGGGTGGGGTGGGGAAACTGCTCGAAACAACAATATAAATCCTACTTGTGGCCCAAACCTGAAACCACACTGGAACTGACCTGGCATGTCGGGAAGAAGCCACCCTTCCACCTTCTTGCTGGGGACCTGGATCACTTGCTTGGCTGCCCATGTCCCATTCTGCCGAAAGGGTAACCACAGTGGAGGTTAATCACAGGAACGCCATTGTCGCGCTCAGCACAGATGAATATATTCTTAACTGGTGTAGTTCACACCCAGGGGGTAGTTCTTTGGTTTCATCAGGTGACACCAACTCTGGCATGATGAGTGTGCACAGAGAGAGTGAGAAAGAGAGAGGGAGGCCATATCTAACCCTTCTCAGGTTGAGGGATGCACTGACCACATTTAACATTCATGGCTTCCTCCAAATAATTATGGGAGTTGTGGTTTGCCAAGGGTACCAAACGTTGTTAGGAGATCCCCAGGCCTTGGATAGGGGGTTTGACCATTAAGCTACTCTGAGAACTGCAGTTCTGTGAAGGGAATTGAAAATGGATGGGTGTGTGTGTGTGTGTGTCCTAACAACTCTCAGCACCCTGAACAAACTACAATTCCCATGATTCTTGGTGGGGGAGGGAAGTAACTACTGTTAAAACAGTTTAATAGTAATGCTTAAAATGTATGGTGAGAATGTGGCCACCACAAAAGACTTAAGGAAGATCAGCTGATCCCTCGGAGTGATATGCAATATGCCAGCAATTGTTCGATAATTGTTTGAAGCATTTAATGCCAGCAACACATGACACCCAGTTGTTTTACCAATAGGGGCATCAAAGACGGATCCCACCCACCTACCCTTTTTTCTAAATCAGGCTGCTGGGAGGGGAAGAGAGAATTTTTTGGGGGGGTCTAGGCGTGGACTTTTGTGAGACAAGTGTGGAAAAGAAATTATGGTGCCGAGCAGGTGCTCAGAGGCATTTTGTTATTTGATTCTTAGAGAATGGGTGCTTCCAAGCCAGCTGTTGGAATAATCCACTTATGCTCCCCACCCCACCCCACTCCAGCCACTATTTTGCATCTGGTTCTACTTAGTGGATCTCAGGGGGAGGGGAAAGGGGGCAATGAGGACTGCTCAGAGCAGTTCCTGCAAACCTGAAGTGTGCCTGGCTCTGTCACAAGGCATGCCAAACATTATTAATCCCATTTTACAGATGGAGGGGCTGAGGCAGCAGGAGAGAGTGAGACCAGGGCAGAGGCGAAAACTCTGAATGCTGAGACTTCCTCCGTCACCACTGTCTCTTGGTCACTCCACAACCTACTGCAGAATAAACATCTCTTGTACGGTATCACAGGCGACTATCTTATGTAGACAAGAGAAAGCTTAATGGCTTGAACTGCCACACAATCACATGTACACAGCTCAACGTATGCAGAGGTGACACAAGACCTGAGCAAACAGCCGTTACAATGGGAGAGACAGCTCAATGAAACCACCTATGGTAAGCCAGGCGGGTTAATGATTGTGCTGTCCCATTATGCCAAAGATCAATAATTCACTCACTGAGATGCAAAGGCGATAACTGCGCATAGAGGGGTGGGGAGGGAACGGCTTGCAGATCTGGGCCTCCGTCAGACAACTGTTGGGATCGCTTCGCCGCGCAGCGCCCTAACTACCGGCCCGGCGCCCTGCACCACTGGGACTCTACCTACAGCCGGCCCTGACTGTTGGCTTTTTACATTTTCAAAGGGAATTGGACTGTTGGCTCTTTGTCTCAGTTTGCTTTGCTGCGCGCAAAGATCTTTTGCACTGAGTTGGAGTGGGGAAATCCCTTTTGGATGCCCCTATTGGTAAAACTTTATTTTGCCTGCAAATACTTCCCTTTTACCCACCATCTCCTCTGCAAACTGCAGAGGAGGTGTGTGGGTGCATCCCCCCCCCAATGCTGGCTCCCTTGGACAAAACACCCTCTGTGAGTTCCCCTCCTCACCACCACCAGCTCCTCTTCCTCCTCACCACTACTGACCTGCTTGCTTGACAGGCAGAGAAGGAATGAGGAAGCAGAGAGGGGTATCCCTGCTCTTCCTTTTCACCATCACCAATGTCTGCGCCAGAGCAAGAGGTGGGTGAACAAGCAGGCAGGTTGCCACGGTGGAGACGAAGAGAAGGTCTGCGTTGGGGGCCAGGCTGTTGTTAATGGGGCCCCTGTTAGGGTGCAGAGCCTCAACAGAGGCCCTACCATAGGCACCACATACGCTCAAATACACCAATAATTTTTTTGCAAAAGAGAGCAGTCCAACAGAGAACGCTCCCCAAGCCCATATCCAACTAGGCATCTGTCAATTTCGGATTCTCTGTTTTTCTCCCCTTCCCCCATCTTAAGTTCAGTTCTCCACATCCCCACATCAGTTTGGATTTTTTTTTAAAGTCCTCATGAAAACTCATCAGCACTTTAGTGCGAATTTCTCCCAAACACATTTTTGTATGAAATGTCACCTAAATCGATTTCCCCCAGTATAAAGCATTTTTGTGTGTTACCTTCCTGAACATATGCATTTCTATCTACACTTTCTCCCGGTATATGCATTTTTGTACACAATACTTGGATGGAGAACTGCATTGCAAAATTTGGAAAACTGCTGATTTCAAAGGAAGGCTGTGTTTTAGTTCATGCATTGTTTCAGAAAGTGCAAACTGAGTACATTGACCTTCCGACATGAACTGAATTTAATGTCTCCTCCAAGACCACAGAGAAATGGCCTTTTCTAATTGGAGGTGCTTGTGAGGATCTTCTGCCAGAGAGCCATAGCCTTTTCTCAAGTATTACAAAAAACGTTACTCCTTTTTGTTACCGCAGTCTTGTAGAAACGATGAATCGCACTGGTGAGGGCACAGCCAATGAACCCTTCTGCCGCATCAGGGTTGTGGAGAAAGCGGATTTCAAGAGGGATGGAATTCTTCCCCACGTTGATCGACTGGATGAGTTCATGGGTGGTCCAGTCCCACACATTAATGTTGCCACCATAGCAGCCTTCAAAGATGCAGTGGTTGTGGAGAAAGTAGAGTAAATAAAGAGCAGAAAAGTAAAGCTTATTGAGAGGTCACTTTTTCGATTTCCCCCAGCAATGGTGTGTGAGGAGTGCTGCCTGTGAAAGACATTCTTTTATGCACAAAATCCCTCCCATCTAACAATGTAAGAAGAGCTCTGCTGGATCAGGGCGATGGCCCATCTAGTCTAGCAACCTGTTTCCAATCCACAGTAGTCAATCAGATGCTCTTGATGAAAGCCCACAAGCAAGACCTGAGGGCAACAGCCATTCTCCCCACTTGCAATTCCCAGCAAGTGGCATTCAGAATATAGCCTTATTGTCCTCCGTGAATTTGTCTAAACCTCTTGTAAAGCCATCCAAGTTGGCGGTCATCGCTACTTCTCACAGGAAGCAATTTCCATCATTTTAACTACCGGTATGCACTGTGTGAAGAAATCCTTCCTTTCGCCACTCTCAACTCTTCAGCATTCCGCTCTTCATAATATCACAGAGGAATGCTGCATTGTGAAATAGAACAAATGTCTCAGGGGGCCTTGCAAAACCACCAAGCATGTTGACAGTTTTCTTAACGGAAAACAGAGACAGAATCTTCGCAACAACCTTGTGAGATGTCGTCAGAGGAGACACATACAACCAGTTCATTTCAAGGTATAAATACTTGCCATGTTTGGTCTCTATTACTCATTGTCACAAATGTGTCCATATGCTACAGTTGCAGGGAGTGGGGGAGATTGCCTTAAAGAATGTCTTATTTGTATAACCTCAAGGTTAGATTACTTTCGCCCAATCTCACATCTTCCATTCTTGGACAAGGTGATTGAGCGGGTGGTTGCTGAACAACTCCAGGCATGCCTGGAAGAAGCGGACCATTTGGATCCCTTCCAGTCAGGATTCAGGTCTCATCATGGGACTGAAACTGCCTTTGGTCGCACTGGTTGATGATCTCCAGCAGGCTAGGGACAAAGGTGAGAGCTGTTTCCTAGTTCTGCTGGATCTCTCAGCGGCTTTTGACACCATCAACCATAACATCCTTCTGGACCGTCTAGAGGGGTTGGGAGCTGGGGGCACTGTCATACAGTGGTTCCGCTCCTTCCTCCTGGGCCGTGTTCAGAAAGTGGTGGTGGGGGATAAGTGTTCAGACCCCCTGGGCTCTCACTTGTGGGGTGCCTCAGGGCTCTGTCCTCTCCCCCATGCTTTTTAACATCTACATGCAGCTGCTGGGAGAGATCATCAGGGGGTTTGGGCTGGGTGTTCATCAGTATGCGGTTGATACCCAGCTCTACCTCTCTTTCAAATCAGAGCCAGTGAAGGCAGTGAGGGCCTGGAGGCGGTTGGAGGATGGATGGTGGCTAACTGATTGAGGTTGAATCCTGACAAGACAGAAGTACTGTTCGTGGGGGACAGGAGGCGGGCAGGTGTGGAGGATTCCCTGGTTCTGAATGGGGTAACTGTGCCCCTGAAGGACCAGGTGCGCAGCCTGGGAGTCATTCTGGACTCACAGCTGTCCATGGAGGCGCAGGTCAATTCTGTGTCCAGGGCAGCTGTCTATCAGCTCCATCTTGTACGCAGGCTGAGACCCTACCTGCCTGCAGACTGTCTAGCAAGAGTGGTGCATGCTCTGGTTATCTCCCGCTTGGACTACTGCAATGCGCTCTACGTGGGGCTACCTTTGAAGGTGATCTGGAAACTACAATTAATCCAGAATGCGGCAGCTAGAGTAGTGACTGGGAGCGGCCACCGAGACCACATAGGTCTTGAAAGATCTACATTGGCTCCCAATACGTTTTCGAGCACAGTTCAAAGTGTTGGTGCTGACCTTTAAAGCCCTAAACCTGAAGGAGCGTCTCCACCCCCATCGTTTTGCCCGGACACTGAGGTCCAGCACCGAGGGCCTTCTGGCGGTTCCCTCGTTGCGAGAAGCCAAGTTGCAGGGAACTAGGCAGAGGGCCTTCTCGGTAGTGGCGCCTGCCCTGTGCAACGCCCTCCCATCAAATGTCAAAGAGAAAAAACAACTACCAGACTTTTAGAAGACATCTGAAGGCAGCCCTGTTTAGGGAGGCTTTTAATGTTTAATCCATTATTGTATTGTATTTTTCTGTTGGAAGCCGCCCAGAGTGGCTGGGGAAACCCAGCCAGATGGGCGGGGTATAAATAAAAATTATTATTATTATTATTATTATTATTACTGCAACATGTTATACATAGGGCTGCCTCTGAAGACGGTTCAGAAACTTCAGCTAATGCAGAATTCTGCGGCCAGGTTGCTCAACGGAGCAAGGCGGTTTGAGCATATTACACCGATCCTGGTCCGACTGCAGTCCAACAGCATTTGGAGGGCCACAGAAGGGTGGAGTATAAATAATAAAATCACTATTACAATTATCATTCCCTACTTCAGGCATCCCCAAACTGCGGCCCTCCAGATGTTTTAGACTACAACTCCCATGATCCCTAGCTAACAGGACCAGTGGTCGGGGAAGATGGGAATTGTAGTCCAAAACATCTGGAGGGCCAAAGTTTGGGGATGCCTGCCCTACTTCCTGCTTCAATAGCGCTTATGTGCAGAATAATGCACTCACCTTTTTCCAGATCAGCTGGATTAAACCCATATGCCAGGCACTTGGGCACTCCCCATTCTGTGCTCATCAGGACGTTATGCCTCGGCTGGTACCAGAAATCGTAGCCCAGCTTAGGGACCTTGGACCCTTTTTCCCAGTTTCCCTTCACCTCAAAAGTCTCCCCGTCCAGCAGCACGAAACCACCTGACATTACAAAAAAAAACCATCATTAGGAATGTCGTAGGAACATAGGAAGCTGCCTTATACTGAGTCAGGCCACGTCGGTCCACCTAAGGCAGTACTGCCTACTGGCAAAAGCTCTTCGGGGATTCAAAAGGGCTCTCTCTATCAGCCCCACCTGGAGATGCCAGGGATTGAACCTGGGGTTTTATCCATGCAAGGGAGATGCTCTGCCTGTAAGCTACAATCGTTGCCATCAACCAGATGCATTTTTCTAAATCCCCAAAGGTATTTGATATATCCCAGCTGGTGTGTGTGCGTGTTGCAAAAAGGCTTATACTTATAGGTTTGAAGGGTAAACATGCACCATCCACTACTCAGTGGTCTGAAGTTCACGCTGCCCTTTCTACATTTGAATGTAGATTATTAATGGTTGGTTGGCCATCTGTCTGTCAATGGAGGAGTGTGTCTTTTGGAGTGAAGTCAAACTGTTGGAAGGTTGTAGAAACCAATATAGGATAGACATGTTTTGTTGCAGAAGAAGGCGCCCAGGGTGTGTGTGTGTGTGTGTGTGTGTGTGTGTATATATACATACATACACACACATACAGTGGTACCTCGGTTTACGAACTTAATCCGTTCCAGAAGTCCGTTCTTACACCGAAACCGCTCTTAAACCGAGGCACGCTTTCCCTAATGAGGCCTCCTGCCGCCGGTGCCCTTCCACCGTTTGGATTCCATTCTTAGACTGAGGTAAAGTTCTCAAACCAAGACACTATTTCCGGTTTTGCTGAGTTTGTAAACCAAATTGTTCTTAAACTGGACTGTTCTTAAACCAAGGTAACACTGTATATAGTGTGTGTGTGTGTGTGTGTGTGGATTAAGTCAGGATTGGTGGATTATTTTTAATATTAATGTGAGCTGATGCTATTCCTTTATTTTCTTTCTTTTTGTTATGTTTGTAATAAATAAATAAATAGGAAGAGTTGCTAGGTACAGTACTGAGAGAAATTGTGTGAATCACGCCTTCTTCTGCACAGAGAAAGTAATACCTCTCCTATAGAGTATGTTTGCATGTTGCTGTAACTTGGTTGTAAATCACTTTGGCCTAAGTAAGATAAAGAAACTAACAAATGTAACAAATAAATGTAGCTGGCCCACAATAGTCGAAGGTGAGCTGAGCTTGGGAGACACTCTGTAGGTTTTGTGGTTTTGTCTTTTGGGGCTGTGTGTGAGTAAGTTTGTGTGCTTATTTGTTTTCTTACTTGTTTGTGTGCTTGTGCTGGTTTTCTAGGGCTGCTGCCTCTTGGATTTGGGTGACTGTCCAGGCTTGTGTGGGTGTTTGTTTCTGGCTGTGACCTTGTTTGTTTCTGGCTGTGACCTTTCACCTAGAAGTGTGAGTCAGGAAGTTCAGGTGATTAGCTGTGGGCGGAGCTAGTCAGAGCTTGGAGTGCAGCGACTGAGGAAGGAGCAGAAGGGCTGCTGCCTCTTGGATTTGGGTGACTGTCCAGGCTTGTGTGGGTGTTTGTTTCTGGCTGTGACCTTGTTTGTTTCTGGCTGTGACCTTTCACCTAGAAGTGTGAGTCAGGAAGTTCAGGTGATTAGCTGTGGGCGGAGCTAGTCAGAGCTTGGATTGCAGCGGCGTGCGCCTAGCGGCGCGCGCAGTTTGACCCATCTTTTTGACCTAGGGCAGCAAGTCTCATACGTTTGTTAGGGGGGACCTAGGCCTCTTCCTCTTTCCCCCTTGACCTCAAGGTTTTCAAGATGGAGGTGGAGGGAACAACCATTGTCACCTGCAATTCCTGTGCAATGTTTGTTTTCTTGCCAAAGGATGTGGGTAGCTACACCTGCAACAATTGCAAGTTGGTTGCCCTACTAGAAAACAAGGTTGCCCTTCTGGAAGAGAAGGTGCAGCAGCTTCAGGGGCGTGTATCTACGCTCCAGAGAATTAAAGAGCTGGAGCTTTTCTTGGATGCAGCAGAGCACACTGTCTGCACCAAGGAGGAGACAGGGGATCTCCCTGAGGAGGAGGTCAGTTCCCCAACACAGCAGCCAGATGTATGGAGGAACGTGACTCATAGAAGTAGAAGGCCCAGGGATCGCTCTGAGTGCTTAGAATTACACAACCGTTTTGAAGTGCTCATGGAAGACGAGGAACAGACTCCACCTGAGGATCTCTCCCTCATCACAGTTGATGAGGAATATGAAGACGAGCAACCAAGTCAGTCCTCTGGAAATATGCAGGTAACCTTGGAAGGGACAGCACATAGAAGAATCCCAACCAAGCCTATGAAGAGGCGTGTAGTGGTGATTGGGGATTCCCTACTGAGGGGTACAGAAGCAGTGATCTGTGGGCCTGACAAGATGTCTCGAGAGGTGTGCTGTCTACCTGGGGCCAAGATCAAAGATGTAACAGAACGGCTGCAAGGAATCATAAAACCCACCGACAAATACCCCTTCCTTTTGGTGCATGTGGGAACCAATGACACTGCAAGCCATAGCTTACAGAAGATCAAAAATGATTATGAGGCTCTGGGCAGGAAGTTGAAGCAATTAGATGCACAAATTGTCATCTCTTCTGTCCTCCCAGTTGAACGACATGGCCCAGGGAGAGAGGGAAAAATAGGGGAAGTGAACAACTGGCTTCGCAAATGGTGCAAACAGGAACGGTTTGGATTCCTAGATCACGGCCTGCAGTTTCTTGAAGATGGACTTCTGGCAAGTGATGGACTGCACCTCACAAAAGTTGGGAGGAATGTTTTTGCCACAAAACTCAAAAACCTCATCAGGAGGGCTTTAAACTGACTTATGTGGGGGAGGGAGACAGTGGTCCTGAAGGTAGGAGTCTATCAAATGCTGAAGATGATCATCCAAATGTCAAGGACCAAATGGAGCAAGCAGCATGCAGACCTAGTGGTGGGACGAAAATATCCTTAAATAAGAGACATGGGGGAATGATCAACGGTCTTCAATGTCTGTATACTAATGCACAAAGCATGGGAAATAAACAAGATGAACTTGAGCTCTTGGTACAGCAAACTAAATATGACATAATAGGCATCACTGAAACCTGGTGGGATGAGTCTCATGACTGGAATGTAGTAATAGAGGGATACAATCTATTTAAGAGAAATAGACCAAACAGGAAAGGAGGAGGAGTAGCTTTATATGTTAGGGATATGTATACCTGTGAAGAGATCCAGGATTTAAAACTTCAAAGCCAAATTGAGAGTATCTGGGTCAAAATTAAGGGAGAGAAAAACAACAGTGATCTCATTGTGGGAGTTTACTATAGATCCCCAAGCCAAACTGAGGACACAGATGATGCCTTCCTGGAACAGATGGCCAAGCATTCCAAAGGAAGTGAGATAGTAGTAATGGGGGATTTCAACTATCCTGATATTTGTTGGATGTCAAACTCAGCCAAGAGCATAAGGTCGAACAGATTCCTCACTGGCCTTGCAGACAACTTCATTGTCCAGAAAGTGGGAGAAGCAACAAGAGGATCAGCCATTTTAGATCTGGTCCTAACCAATAGTGATGACTTGGTTGGTGGGGTAGAAGTGGCAGGATCATTAGGTGGGAGTGACCATGCTCTTCTGGAGTTTATTATCCAGCGGAAAGGAGCAACCAAGCATACTAAGGTCCAAATTCTAGACTTTAAGAAAGCCGACTTCAGAAAACTTAGGGAAACGCTGGGTGAAATCCCATGGACAGTAATACTAAAAGGGAAGGGAGTTCATGATGGTTGGGAGTTTGTTAAAAGGGAGATATTAAAAGCACAACTTCAGGCAATACCAATGAGACGGAAACATGGAAGGTGCCTAAAGAAGCCAGGCTGGCTATCTAAAGAACTCTTGACTGAGTTAAGATTTAAAAGGGATATGTACAAAAAATGGAAAAGGGGGGAAATCTCCAGAGAGGAATTCAAACATATAGCCAGCACGTGTAGAGACAAAGTCAGAAAAGCTAAAGCACAGAATGAACTCAGGCTCGCCAGAGAGGTTAAAAGCAACAAAAAGGGCTTTTATGGGTATGTCCGTAGCAAAAGGAAAAACAAGGAAACAGTGGGGTCACTCAGAGGAGAAGATGGTGAAATGCAAACAGGGGACAGAGAAAGGGCAGAACTCCTCAATGCCTTCTTTGCCTCAGTCTTCTCCAAGAAAGAAAACAACGCCCGACCTGAAGAATATGGAGCAGATGATTCAGCAGGGGAAACACAGCCCAGAATAAGTAAGGAGGTAGTACAAGAATACTTGGCTAGTTTAGATGTATTCAAGTCTCCAGGGCCAGATGAACTACATCCAAGAGTATTAAAAGAACTGGCAGAGGTGATTTCAGAACCACTGGCAATAATCTTTGAAAATTCCTGGAGAACAGGCGAAGTTCCAGCAGACTGGAGGAGGGCAAATGTTGTCCCTATTTTCAAAAAGGGGAAAAGAGACGACCCAAACAATTACCGCCCAGTCAGCCTGACATCAATACCAGGAAAGATTCTAGAGCAGATCATTAAGCAAACAGTCTGTGAGCACCTAGAAAGAAACTCTGTGATCACTAAAAGTCAGCATGGGTTCCTGAAAAATAAGTCATGTCAGACTAATCTGATCTCATTTTTTGACAGAATTACAAGCCTGGTAGATGAAGGGAACGCTGTGGATGTAGCCTATCTTGATTTCAGCAAGGCCTTTGACAAGGTGCCCCATGATATTCTTGTAAAGAAGCTGGTAAAATGTGGGCTAGACAATGCTACCATTCAGTGGATTTGTAGCTGGCTTACTGACCGAACCCAAAGGGTGCTCATCAATGGCTCCTCCTCATCCTGGAGAGTAGTGACTAGTGGGGTGCCACAGGGTTCTGTCTTGGGCCCAGTCTTGTTCAACATCTTTATCAATGACTTGGATGATGGGCTTGAGGGAATCCTGAGCAAGTTTGCAGATGACACCAAGTTGGGAGGGGTGGCTAACACCCCAGAGGACAGGATCACACTTCAGAATGACCTTAACAGATTAGACAACTGGGCCAAAGCAAACAAGATGAATTTTAACAAGGAGAAATGTAAAGTACTACACTTGGGCAAAAAAAATGAAAGGCACAAATACAGGATGGGAGACACCTGGCTTGAGAGCAGTACATGTGAAAAGGATCTAGGAGTTTTGGTTGACCACAAACTTGACATGAGTCAGCAGTGTGATGCAGCAGCTAAAAAAGCCAATGCAATTCTGGGCTGCATCAATAGGAGTATAGCATCTAGATCAAGGGAAGTAATAGTACCACTGTATTCTGCTCTGGTCAGACCTCACCTGGAGTATTGTGTCCAGTTCTGGGCACCACAGTTCAAGAAGGATACTGATAAGCTGGAACGTGTCCAGAAGAGGGCAACCAAAATGGTCAAAGGCCTGGAAACGATGCCTTATGAGGAACGGCTTAGGGAGCTGGGTATGTTTAGCCTGGAGAAGAGAAGGTTAAGGGGTGATATGATAACCATGTTCAAATATATAAAAGGATGTCATATAAAGGAGGGAGAAAGGTTGTTTTCTGCTGCTCCAGAGAAGCGGACACGGAGCAACGGATTCAAACTACAAGAAAGAAAATTCCACCTAAACATTAGGAAGAACTTCCTGACAGTGAGAGCTGTTCGGCAGTGGAATTTGCTGCCAAGGAGTGTGGTGGAGTCTCCTTCTTTGGAGGTCTTTAAGCAGAGGCTTGACAGCCATCTGTCAGGAATGCTTTGATGGTGTTTCCTGCTTGGCAGGGGGTTGGACTGGATGGCCCTTGTGGTCTCTTCCAACTCTATGATTCTATGATTCTATGATTCTATAGTCCTAACATTTCAGTTTCCCAATTATCTCTGCTTCCTTCCACCCCCCCACCCTAGCCTTTTTCTCCCCCCCCCCTTTTTAAAGTTAAGTTTGTAGTCCTTGTGAGTCATGCCTGTTGAAACCCAACAAGCAGATGAATACACCCAGGAGCTTGGTGGTAGGGGAGAACTGCTTCAGAGCCATCAATATTGGAATAAATTATACAAAATAGAAGACATGCTGCAAATCTGCTTTTTAAAAAAACGTACATGTGGAAGAACAGAAATTTTCTCCGTTCAAAATCTGGACTGGGACTCACTTCACAAAGGACTTAGTGTTCTTGTTAACCCAGCCCAGACCACCTCCTTTGCCTGCTGCCTTGCCTGCCCAGCCCAAAACAAACACCTTTTCCATTGCCGGACGGGTCGCCCATGGTGCTGATCATGATTTCACCATTGCCCAAGCAGTGAGTGGTGTGAGGATTAGCCAGGTTGCACTTCCAGTACAAATCAATGGGCTCAACAGCCTAAGGGAAAAGGTGGCACAGTGAAAGCTAAGGTTAGTGCTGTGTTAAAAAATTCTCCTGTGTGTGCTTTTTAAGTTGCTAGCTCTTATGACTCCAAAGGTACAGTACCGACAGAAATTGTGTGAATCATGCCTTCTTCTGCACAGAGAAAGTAATGCTAGTGTTGTCCTGAAAATGATCTGTGCATGTTTTCCTCACTGCCTAACCATTCTCCATCAATGAAGGAGAAGAGAAACTGCCATAAAGGGAATATTTTTAGCATACATTTCTCCTATGCTACTCTTTAAATGCCATTTCTTTTTGTATTAATCTTTGCAAGCAATTTCCCCTAATATAATGCACTCCTGTGTGCTGTTTTATCTAATATATGCATTTTTAGGCACACTTTCACCTAACATTTGCATTCTTGTACGCATTGTTGGAGAACTGCGTCCCAAAGTTCAGAGAAGTGTGTGAATTTTGGAGGGTAGTGGCATTTCGGTTCATGCATTGGACTTGGAAAGTTAGAATCCATTTGGCTTGCATTCAAATGCAAAACTAAACCGATTTGATCCCCCATCCACAGTGCTAACATTATTACCTGTTTTGTGAGGGACTGGTTCTGCTGCAAAGAAACCTCAATGCTGATGGCCTTGTAAATACTACTGTACAGTGAAGACCCACTGCAAGCCACTCTGGTAGGGCTTCTGATTCATTGAGCAACACAGGAACTTGCAAAACGGAGGGAGTGGTTTCTGGTGAGCCCCAGAAAAGCCTGTACCTTATGGAGGCGGGGAGCTCGCAGGTCAGTGCCTGTATCAACCACATAAATCCTGGAAGAGATCAAGCTGGGAAGGATGAGCCTGTTTCGCTTCTTGGTCGTGTCCCCAAAACAGCTGCTGCAGGCGTTCCACCCAGTGTGGTGGAGCTCATCGTTGACATTTGGCATGGGCAGGCGATGGATGACCTATGAAAGAGAAGAGGGGCAGGTGAAGACAGAGGTGGGAAACCTCAGACCCTCCAGACTATCTCTAGGTCTCTCCCCAGACCCCAACACTCACTGGCCCTGCTCCTCCTCAAGGACTTTTCATAGAATCATAGAGTTGGAAGAGATCACAAGGGCCATCTAGTCCAACCCCCTGCAATGCAGGAATCTTTTGTCCAACGTGGGGCTCAGACCCATGACCATGAAATTAAGAGTCTCGTGCTCTAACAACTGAGCTATCCCAATATGTCCTTGGGATAATGGTAATGCTGCCTGCTTGATGGAGAGATATATGTTTTTGAGTGTAGGTGTAGAAACCTCTAACCTGGAGGTGGGAAGCCTCTGGTCTTTATCATTTGTTGTTGTTGCTGCTGCTGCTGCTATTATTTACATACCATTCCATTTCAACATGAACTTAGACCCACCAGGCCCCCCCATGTGGCCCAGGAGACCATTTTGGTCAAGCCACATGATCTCAAATGTGATGTCAACTGGCTTTAAAGGAATGTTTTGTTTTAGATCAGTGGATTGAAAGGAAAATTAAATTGGCTACAACCATATAAAATGACAATATTAAAATAAGTTAAAACAATTTACAATCTCTCTCTCTCTCTGTGTGTGTGTGTGTGTGTGTGTGTATGCCTTATGACATTGGGCAAGTGCTTTTGCTGTACTAGATCAATTGGTTAGAGCGTGGTGCTGATAACACCAAGGTTGCAGGTTCGATCCCTGTACGGGACAGCTGCATATTTCTGCATTGCAGGGAGTTGGACTAGATGATCTTTACTATCGCTTCCAACTCTACAGTTATATGATTCTATTGTTCTGTTTGGTGCCAGTTTAAAACATTTTTTGGTTTAAGCAAACCTCTCCCAACATGTTGATCTTTAATCTGTAACTGCTTAACTTTAATTATCTTTTACATGCTTTTAATTATCTGCTTTTAACTGTTTTTATTGATATTCACATTTCTTGTAGACTTAGAGGTGCATACAATTTTGTTAAATAAAAATATATCTCAGGTGTAAAGAGGTGTGCCTTTGGTGTGCGGTGAAAGCTGTACAATGAAGATGCTTCACGCCTCTCTGCAGGAAGGGAGCTTCCTTCATTTAGGGGCTGCTGCAGAGTATGCCCTCTCCTGGGTGGCTATTCCCTATACTGTACTTCTGAGAGTGGCAGAACTCTCAAGAGGGTCACCTCTGTCAATCTTAACACCTGGGAGTGTCTGTAGGGAAGGAGGGGGAGGCGGTCTCTCAGATATCTGGACCCTTAGTTGTTTAGAAATTTGAACACAACTATCACTCTGAGGTTTCCCACCACCCCACCCCTCTCATAGACTAATGTGGCAACTTGCAACATTTATTTACAATTTAAGGTCTTTGAAAATATACAATAAAATGAAATGAACAAACTTTGACAAGATATCTTGCTGGACCAGATCAACTGCCCCACAAAGTGTGTGGCTAACTGTACAAAAGCAAACAAAAGATTTAGCAATTTGAACCATTTGAGAATTAACAGGGAAGTCTTTGGAAAAACCACCACACCCACACTTATGTTCTGCAAGATTGCACTCTCCAGTTTTAAAGTGTGCAGCTGTCACAAATGACTTCTGCAACAGCCTGAATGAGGCGGAGTGAGATGTTTACACTTTTAAAAATGTTTGTAGGGTGGGGTGTTGCTATGGGGATGTGTCAGGGTTGTTTTGGTTTTTTTTTACAAGATACAACTTAGAATTATCCTTGGAAAGTCAACAGGACTTCTCACACAATTGTGGTGCAATAATATGACCCTGAAGTTATCAGTGTACGCCAAGCCTTGTTGCATGACCAGCCTTCGCACGCTGAAGGACACTTACTTGGCAATAGGTTGGAGATTTGGGGTCCACATCCACAGTGGCCAGGTAGTCTGGTTTCTTTATTCCAGTGTTCCTGTAGATGCAGGGCAGGTATACAATCTCTTCCCGGGGGCCTGCCAAAAAGCAAAAACCTTGCATGAGCCATTGGGAGCCAAGGGACAGGGAAGCAAACACAGGGAAGTATTAAGGGGAGCCAGATCAAGAAAGGAGAAAAGCTCACACTTTCACCGCTGCATTTGGATGTGACGAACAATGCAAACAGTGTCTTTCTTGGAACATCTCTGCTTTGCTCATGAATGAAATGCTGGGCAAGACTTCCATTAGACTTTGGCAAGGTCAAAGGGGTGGGGGACAACGTGAGATAATATCGCCTGGGGGCAAATCCCTCATGTGAGCCACAAGCTGGCCATCCCTGATTTGCCATGAAATGAGGCCAATTTTTAAAAAGCTTAGTTTATTAATTTATGCATGAATTTGCACATGGGGGAGAAATAGTTATAAAGGGTAGAAGGGAAGAAATTTTGCTTTTTGGTGATGCGGGTGTTCATCACAACAGGGGTAGTTTTGGAAGAGGCATACAAGAAGGCAATGACTCATCTTGTGCCATTCCTCCCCTTCTTGTACCTCATTTAAAAAGAGGTGTCCCCTCTTCTTTCACACACAGGAGGGAGTGCTTCTTCTAGTATCGTCTGAGAAGAGGCATTCTCTCTCATGAGAGGGAATGCCCTTTCTAATGCTATTTGAGATGAGTTATCTCTCCTCATGCCTCCTCTAAGAGGTCTTCCACCTTCACTCACACACTGGAGGGAAAACCATATTATGAAGAGGTCTTCTTCCCGCAACCCCTATGTTATGTACTAAGCTTGGATCCTAGAACAATAGGCAAGTAGGATCCTAGAATACAACAACTGATTGGCTTGCAGGAGAAGACCAATCAGGCTCCAGGAAGAAGTTAATCAGCCTATTAGGCTGGTAGGATTGTAGAATTCAACAACTGATTGGCCTGCAGGAAAAGACCAATCACGCCCCAGGAGGGAAGCAGAATCAGCCAATCAGATGGGACTCATTGTGTAAATAGGTATATAAAAGCCTGAGTTTTTTGGGGGGGAAGGGGGCAATTCATTCACTGTTTTACAAGCTGCAATAAAGAGCATGAAGTCACTACAGGACTCCTGTACTGTAAAACTCAATTACTGTACTGTAAAAAACTCAATAAAAATAGATTTGGGGTGGGGGAAAGTGACAGCCCTACATAATGTAAAAACCTACATGAAAACGTCTATATTTCTTTTAACATATCACATACTGGTGGGTATGAAGGCCTGAAGACTGCAGAAGAGAGCAGTCCAGGATCATTTCAAAAACCACAGCCTGTTATCTAGAGTGCCCAGAAATGGATGAAAAATGAAAGAGGGAGTTTCTTTAGCTTGAAAGCGTTTCCTCACTATTCCTGGTGCTTCTCCTGAGTGTTAGGACACAGTTGCCACTCCCTGATGGAGGCTGCGACTGCAGTTCAGGAAACCCTGGGAGGGTGTGTGCAAATTTCATTAAATTTCTTAAATGTATTCAAGTCAAACAGGGCAAGGGTTTTCTGTGCAAAAATGAAAACTGAAACATTAGTAAGCAACCAGTCCCAAGAGAGAGCAGGGCCGTAGTTCAGTGGTTGAGGAGCTGCTTCGCATGCGGAGTCCCAGGTTCAAACCCTGGCACCTCCAGATGGGGCTGGGAATGTCCCATGCCTGGCACCCTGAAGAGCCACTGCCAGCCAATGTGGACAATACTGAGTTAGATGGATCAAGGAAGCTTCCTTTGTCCTTCCTATGCTGTGCATGGCTTCAGAGGCAATCTGATCATCATGCCCACTTCAATGGTACAGTGCTTGCTTTGCAATGCATAGGTCCCAGGACTCTGGAGTCTCAGAAGGTCTGCAGGTAGGTCTCCTGGCTGACCATTGGTATGTAACTCTCAATAAACTATTTAGAATGTATAAAGGTGTTTCAGATTCAGGTAGGTAGCCATGTTGGTCTCATGCAGAAGGAAAAAAAATTGTCCAGTTGCAGCTTAGAGACCAACTAAGTTTGTTCTTGGTATGAGCTTTTGTGTGCATGCAGAATTCTTCAGATACATAAAGGTGTTTCAAATGTTTAATGGAAATGCCCAGAACGCGAAGGGACGTTTTATCATGCTTGGTAGACATGAAAAAAGGCTAAATAAAATGGATACAAATACATACACAGATGCAGCAGATTTTAAAGCTTAATATTCAGTTGAAGCCAAAACTCTTTCTTTGAGGCTTAATGAAGACACAACTGGAAAAGGATGGAAGTTCACGCCAATGTAAGATTACAGAGGCGAGATTGTTATATGCACAAAGATGGACAGATACAGCCCTACCCACTATAGATGAATGGCTGATAAAACTATTGGACTTGGCTGAGATGGCAAAGTTAATGTGTTTAATTAAGAGAAAAAATCATTATTGACATTTACTCAGGACTGGAAACTTCTTATGGACTTTTTGCATGAAAGAGAAAATGAACTTGTAATATCTGGATTTGAAGATTGAAAAAGTACTGGTTTATAGATGACAGAATGAGCGAATAATATGTTTAGCTGCAGGACAGAGAACTAGAAATCTTTTTATATATTTGTTTCTTTTCTCTTTTCCCATGCTTTTCCTTTCTGACTCTCTTTTTCTTCTTTTTAATATTCTTCCTGCCTCTGTTCTTTTTTAGATTATTTCGGTGTATTATAAAAAGATATTTTTGTGATAGGTATGCATTTTTGTACAAGTATCAATAAAAAGACTATATATAAAAGAGAAATATTCCCAGCTGAATCTCTGGAGAGCCACTGTCAATCAGCATATAAACATCACTGAACTCAATGGGCAGATTGGGCAAAAGGCATTTCAAAAGGCTCTTGTTTCTCATTTAGAAACAGTTACTGAGCTGCACACAAGTTATAAACAAGGGGATCCCAGCGCACAGACTTACAACCTAGAATAAGAACTACAGAACTACAGAAAAGGAAAAGGCAGTGCGGAAGTAGAGCAAGCACTACCTTCAATTCTCAGTTCGATGTCACAGACAAGGCACTGTTTTTCCCCAGTACAGGGTTGGTGGCAAACACAAACAGCAACTGGGACTGGCAAAATAATAATAATAATTGTGGGTCCCTTGTGCTGATCGGGTAAGTTGGCAAGATACAGACATGATTGTAAACAAAAGGAATAAAAAGTGGCATGGGATTCATGCCACAAAGACCCCCTACTTACCTTTCATAGCATCCAATGGTGTTTTGTATCCAGGGCCACACTCTCCGCATTCTGCTGCAAATTGAAATGATTGAAAGATCAGCAGGTGACAGTTTTGCTGGTCCCAGCATGGCTGCAGAAGCTTTTCCTGGGTATACTCCCAATGTTTTTGATTGAAAGTCTTTAGTTTGCTATCTTGAGACAGGGGGATGCAGGGAGTAAAGAATGACTCCCAGTGCAGAATTCAGTTTCTTGTGCACCTCAACTATCTCTCTTTTAAAATTAGAAAACCATGCTTCTAGTTCTCAGGACTGTAGCCATTAGGATCCTCCAAAGTTTGTATCAACTAGCTTTCCCACCCCTTTGCACATGCAGCTGAACCTTCCTTCAGTGCTAAGGCTGGATAGCTCAGCTGGTTAGAACATGCTGCCGATAATGTCAAGGTTGTAGGTTCGATCCCTGTATGGGACAATGGTATATTCTTGCATTGCAGGGCATTGGACTAGATGATCCTCGGGGTCCCTTCCAACTCTATGATTCTATGACTTTAAGCAGAAACACTAGATTAGGTTGATCAGTAAGCATGATGGAGCTCTTACTCCCACCTTCCCTGAGAATCTTCCGCCTCTCACACTGTAATGGAAGGTCTGGCTACTGGGAATACCCCGCTGTGGGAAAGAGGACACTAGGCCACTCTATGAACCTTGGGCCTGACCTAGTGAGGTTCTTCTTGCTAGCCCTCTGCACAGCTACATTGGAGAAAGCTGCCAAGACAGGGCTGTAGGCTCACAGCTAGGGTAGATCCACACAGCAGTTCCACTTTTAAGGTTGGTTGAGATCCAAGAAATGGGCGTAAACAATATGAAGCTCTGGAATGGACAAACTTAGCACTGGAGTGAAAATGGAATTTTTGGCACCCAACAGCTACTCGTGCTAAACACGCCCCACACTGTAAATTGTATTTTTTAGGAGTTTCCCTCCTGTTAAGCCTCCTAGGCAGCTGCTGTCACGCAAGAGATCAGGCGCCGACCCAAAGAGCCTGACCCGGGGTCATTGTAAAACATCCTAGGCCAGCCTTCCCCAACGTTGTGCCCTCCAGATGGTGATGAACTCCATCAGCCCCAGCCAGCATGGCCAATGGTTAGGGTGGCGGCTGTAGTTGCAGCAAAACAGTATCTGGGGGTCGTCAGGGTGGGGAAGCTATTCAAAGATAAGAGTTTTCAAAAATGTCCTGCCCCTGCTGCCAGCATTGTGAGAACCTGCATTTCAGATCTTGCCTTAAACAGAGGTTTAGACCAGATGATTGCCAAGGTACTACCTGACTCCAGAAGTCTACAAAATTAACTTGCAACAGATTCTGGACAAACAAAGGATGGATTTTTTTTTCACCCAACACCAAATTAATGCATGGAAATTGTTGCAAAATATAAATAAAAATATGGTGGGTGGCTACACATCTTGGTTAATGGCCATTGGTCACAGTTAAACATGAGGCTAAGAAGTGGGTAAACGTGCCCATCGTTTTGGCCTTGGGTCTGTCAACATTTTGCCCCAAATACCGGTATCACAACATTCTTTCCCTCTTGGGTTTCTTCAAGATTTCAAAACTCCCTAGTGCAGTCAATGCTTTTTTATGATACATAAAAACATGTTGCCTTGTAATGTGTTTGCTTCATCTCAGCTTATCAAGTTTTATGAGCTGCTGCATATCTATTGCAAAAACCAGGCAGGCTTTTCTCTGTCTTTTTTGCTTATCTTTAAGTATTCAAGGCTGCAAGCCTACACACATTTACCTGGAAGTAAGCCCCATTGAACTCAGTGGGGCTGAACTCAAAGTAGGCATGTCTAGAACTGTCCTGTAAAAGACGCTTTTTGAGTTGGATTTTCTGCAGCAGGCCAGTGGAGCTGAAATTTGGGCTCAACTGGAATTTGGGCTGAACCAGTCCCACAGCAGCATATTTGATTTAATAAGTAACAGATTAAGCAAAAGAAGACAAAGAGGAGATGATTGGTGTCATGTGGCCTTATCATAGCAATAAACTAAAGCGATATATCCCAATTGCAGGAACTCACTTTTAAGTTTGGATATATTTTAATTGCCTATAAAAAGACACAACCCTCCAGTCGCATAGACTAAAGTGGAGTGATTACTTTCTGTGCCTTGGAAACTATGATTCTATCAATGTAGCTTAAAATGGAATTTGCCTTTTTTGCTGCAGCGTTACATGGCTGGCTCAGGTTGCGATTGATTACAGTCCCAAGATCATTTTCACATGTACTGCTTCCAAGCCAGGTATCTTTCATTGTATACTTGCTTGTTTGGCTTTTGCCTAAATGCATCTACTACTGCTGAATTTCCATTCTATCAAAGTACAGTAATACCAGAATTTTATCCCAGCATTCACTACTCCTTTGTGTCATCTACAGATTTGATAAATATTCCCTTCACCCTTTCATCTAAGTCACTAACAAAAATGTTAACAAGTACTGGGCCCAGGACAGTTGTGTGGCACTCCCAGGGCTGTCTTAAGCATGTCCGGCGCCCTAGCGCTGTGGTGCGGAGATCGCTCCGGCGCCCCCACCCCGCCCCGTTGCTTGCCCCGCACCACCCAGCCTTCCCCTAGAGCCGGCCCTGGGCACTCTCAGTCAAAACCTCCCTCCAGTTTGATGAAGAAGCACTGATGAGCACAGCCATCTAGCCCACATTTAACCAGTCTGCTAAACAAAATATTATGGTGGTCTTAGTCAAATGCTTTGCTGAAGCATAGATAAATTATGTCCACAGCCTTCCCACAATACACTAATCAGGTTATTGATGCATTCGTACAATAACCTGATTTTTGAAAAGAGAGAGACAAGATTAATCAGCCAGGATTTATTCCTAAGAAATCCATGCTTGCTCCTACTAATCAAGCATGAACAAACTGGTCATTTATAACCTGTTTTGCCATCTTTCCCAGTATCAAAAAGTCAGGCTGGGGTTGGACAAGGTTAACTTTAAGGTCCCCTCCACTGTTGTGAGTCTGTGAATTGTTTATAGGCTTACTGTATCACTTTTATTAACTTTTCAGATTGTTTGATTCTCTTTTGATATTGTTGAATACAATTTTATATCGTGTTGTTGGGTGTTTTAGGCTGGCTTTTGGAAAAGCAGAGTACAAAAAGATAATGGTGCATGACCAGTCTGCACTTTCCAGATCTTCCAGATTTTGTATTTGGACTTTCAAAAGGCCCGTCTCTCCATTCTACTGGCACCTTGCACAATTCATTTGCTGGACCTAAAATCTCACTACTTATGCAGATTTGCCCATAGTTCTCTTTATGCAAGATAGAAGCAAAAAAGGAGAACACACTGAAACTTTATCTCCATGTAAACATGCACAAGATTGGGCAGGAGTTTCAAAGTGGAATTACTGCTCACAGGCTATGAAAAATATTAAAGCTCAACCCTAAACATACTTACTTGGAAGTAAATAGGTAAAGGTAAAGGTACCCCTGACCATTAGGTCCAGTCGTGACCGACTCTGGGGTTGCGCACTCAGTAAGTCTCAGTAAAACAAAAACAACAAAAAAATGTATTTTTGAGGAAACATGTTTTATTTAACCTACATGTGTGAAGATGTGTGTGTGTTTGTGTACACACACACACTTATGTTAAAGTTAAAATGTCATAGGTTCTGGTGGATCGGTCTAGACCAGAGTTTCCCACATTTGAGTTTCCTGCTGTTTGTGTACTACAACTCCCCTCATCCCCAGCTAGAAGGACCAGTAGTCAGGGATTATGGGAACTGTAGTCCAAAAACATCTGGAGACCCAAAAACATCTGGGACCGCCTCTCCCGGTATGACCCACAGAGGACATTACGGTCCACAAATAATAACATATTGGAGATCCCGAGTCACAAGGTGGCTAGGCTGGCCTCGACCAGGACCAGGGCCTTCTCAGTACTGGCCCCGACCTGGTGGAACGCTCTGTCCCAGGAGACTAGGGCCCTGCGGGATTTGTCATCTTTTCGTAGGGCCTGCAAGACAGAGCTGTTTCGTTTGGCCTTCGGACTGACGCAGTCTGACCCCACGGTTACCCTCCCCTAAGGTTTTATTTATAATGGTTTTATCTTATTCGTAGATTTTTAATTTTAAAATTGAATTTTAACATTGTATTATTCTGTTGTTTTAACTGAAATGTTTCTTTTATATTTGTGTTGATATTATTTGTTGTTAGCCGCCCTGAGCCCGGTCTTGACTGGGAAGGGCGGGGTATAAATAAAAATTATTATTATTATTATTATTATTAAATTTGGGGAAACCTGCTAAATGATATTCATGGGTCTCTTTCAAGCCTCTGATTCTGTATCTGTGAGGTTAGAATCCATAAGAGTAAACTTGCTGAATCCACAGCAGTGACCAGAGAATGACCACTGGGAGGAGCGCAGAGAGAATAAATGCCATGGTGCACCTAAACTGGGTGCCTTCATCTGCCCCAGCTGCAATAAAACATGTCTCTCCTGTATTGTTCTCTACAGTCACAGCAAGCGCTGTAACTCTCCAACAATTTGACTTCACCCTGATGGTCACTCTTCCGCTGTCTCCTGAGACAGACGGATGCCAAAAAACCTGCTAAATCAGTTCCTTTAAGGTAATCACTAGCCTTTCAGCTAATTTCCTGTCATCAGCATATTAAATAATGAGGTTGTATATTTATAATAAATTACAGTACTTGGACAGCATATTTTCCTGGAAGCCCCATGGATTTCTATGGAATGTACTGTACTCTCCAGACTGCCCCTAAAGGGATAAAAGTTGCACAGCCCGCTTAGACGGGCACATTTACCTAAAAGCAAACCTCTCTTGGAGTTCCATGAGGATTTACTCCCAAGGAAACATGCATTAACTTGCAACCCAAAGCAGAGACCACATGGAAAGGTTTTGCGATAGAAGCCATAAGCTTGGCTGGTTAAGCTGCAAAAGAAAAGGAACATACATACACACACACAGGCTTTCAACTCTCCGAGATGTAAACTTGGAGGCATGTGGGTTGTGTGTACAGGATTGCAGAGCAAAAAACGTAAAAATCAGAGCATGTTAGAGCAGGAAGCTACATAAGGAGGAGGAGGGCAAGCTCAGCTTTCCTACAGAGCACACAGCGGGGTGAAAAGCAGGGAAAGGTGGTTATTCTCTTACCCATACTGGAGTCCTCTGCTTCTCCCTTTTTCCAGATTCTGATGAATTCAGCAGCAAAAAGGAGGCGTACAGACTCTGAGGTCTGCTCTCAAGGGCTATATATACCAGCTGAATGGGCGGAGAGGGGGCGTGTTGAGTGAAAGAAGCTGTTAGAGGAAGCAACTGGAAGGAGGAGAGGCTGAAGTGGGAGGAGGGATTCAGGGTCAAAATCCAGTGGTTTCCCTCATTTTCAGTAAGCCACAAAGGACAGAGTTGTTCTCTGGCTTGGATTGTGTTTATTTCCCACACACAAATGCAGTTCAGGATGAGATCCAACTCTAGCTTCAGAAGGCAGAGAAACACCTTGGGTTCCTGGGCTGGAGAGGAAAGGAAGCAAGTGGAGTTTAGCAAAAACTCTTGGCTCGAGGTGGTGTTGCAAAATGCAGCCCGCCAGCCAGCGCATGCATGAGCTGACAGCGCAGCTTTGAAACTAACAGGCAAACAGGGTAGTTGTTTTTTTGTTTGTTTTTTCTTTAAACCATTTTGCTTGCATGTCAGGTGCAAAGCAGCTGCTGGCAGGCTCCAGAGGGGTTGCGATTGCAGCCAAGTTGTGAGTTGTGCCAAGAAGCGCAAAGGATGCCTAGTTCTGCCTCAATACAACATATGGTTGCGTGCCACCCCAGTCTCCGAGCGGTGCAAGATTCCAGGGGTTCCCTGAATTCATAACAATAGAAATCTATGATGTGCTCTTGGTGTGTACAGTTCTGGCTGCCTCACCTGAGAAAGAACATTGCAGATTTGGGAAAAGTTTCTGAAAAAGGCAACCTAAAACCATCAAGGAGGTGGAGCAACTCCCCAGAGAGGCAAAGTGACAACTTGGTGGAGGGACTTCTTAGATTAGAGAAAAGGCAAGGAGGGGGCAGCATGACAGGTGTATATAAAATTCCGCATGGCATGGAAAAAGTGAACGGGTGGTTTTTCTTCCTCTCTCAAAGCTCTAGACATCAAATGAATCTGAATGTCAAGACAATTTCAGAATAGACAGAAGGAAGCACTTCTTCACACACTTCATGGTTAAACTATGGAATATGCTCCCACCAGAGATACTGGTGGGCACCAATTTAGAATCCTAGAATGGTAGAGATGGAAGGATCCACGAGGGTCATCTAGTTCAACCCCCTGCAACGTGGAATCTTTTGCCCAACGTGGGGCTCCGAACCTATGACCCTGAGATGAAGTGTCTCATGCTCTACCAAGTGAGCCATGGCTTTAAAAGAGGGCTAGACAAATTCATGGAGGGTAAAGCTATCAATGGTTATTAACCCCAATGGCTAGGCTCTCTCTCCCCGTCAGAGGCAATACATCTCTGAATGCCAGTTTCTGGAAACCCACAGGAGGAGAGAGAGTGTTGTTGTGCTCAGGTCCTGCTTTTGGGTTTCCCCTTGGCACCTGGCTGGCCCCTGTGAGAACAGGATGCTGGACTACATAGGCCACCACTGGCCTGACCTAGCCTGCTCTTCTTATTTAACAATTTTTCTATTTAACAAAGGAAATCCTGTTAAATATGTCCATGACAAACGTTGTGCACAAAACACAACTATTTGGTTATCTCTGGATTCGAGTGGCCGAGGAACAAATGTCCTCTAGGATTTCACACCTAAAAGAAGGAATAATATTATCCTTTTATTTGTCATGTCTTCTTTCATGCATCTCTTCATTTCTTATGTTAATTTTTAAAGGCAAGAATATGTGATACACATTTTATTAATCTCTCTGTTGTTAACTGTCATCTTCTGGGGTCTTGTTTTCTATTCCATTTACAAAAACCTAAATGCTTTGTGGTGGTAAATGCTCATACAAGTGCACTTATTTAATGGCTTTAGCAGTCCATGGCGTGCTCTGGTCCATGGGGTCACAAAGAGAGTCGGACACGACTAAACAACTAAACAACAACAACAACAGCTCTGAATGCCCTTCTGATATATTTTTAAAAGTGCCAATTTTTACTTTAGATAATCAAAAATATTTGAAATCAATTTTAAAATGTATGTAAAAAAATTGGAACTACTTAATCATTCCATGTTTTATGGTTGTTGGTTTTTTTGCAGTTTTAAGATTGGGAATAAATTGGACTATAGCACATAATAGAATTTGTTGTGGGGTTTAGGCTTAAATTTGGAAAACAATTAAAAATAAGCTAGAAAATACCAGAGTCCCCAAAAAGCAAGAAAGGCATCCCATCAAGCACCTATTTTTCTAGGGGAAACCATGGGAACACGTGGTGGATTCTAGGTGATCTGCGAACAGGGCCTTTGACTGAGGGAAGCTTGTAGAAGGGGATATACATTATAAAGGCTTCTAATTTTACAGGCTTCTTTAATCCATTGCTGATCTACAGCAGAAAGCTTATTTTGTATCACTATCAGAGTACGGTATGTGTTGAAGGCAAACTCTTAGAAGAGATATACCCTCCTGCATGGCAGAAAAGATCATGTTTGCTATCTGTTGTTTTTATAATTAATTAAAGCATTCATATTCCACTTTTCGACTGAAAGTGGCACCCAGGGTGACTTACAAAGATTGGAAATAAGATAGTCGTTGTTTTAAGCTTACCATTTGAAAGATACAACACAGGAAGAAAAGGCACTGGTAGAAAAGAAGAAAGTAAACTCAGACACTAGTCCTTAGTCACAAAATTCTTATAACAATGAAATGAAAAATGGAATGAAAAAGATTCTAGGAAATGTATTGCTGCAAATCTCTCACTCAAACTAGCTGAGTTGCCCAGCCTCTCTCTACTAGTCTATATACTTACCTCAACATCATTACTATTATTGTTGTTGTTGTTGTTGTTGTTGTTGTTTAGTCATTAGCCATGTCCGACTCTTCATGACCCCATGGTCCAGAGCATGCCAGACACTCCTGTCTTTATTATTATTATTATTACTGTACTATTATCCAATTGATGCTGGACATCTTTTCATACATCAGTTTTATTGGATTAATCTTCCCTTCCATGGGACAAGCATGCCTAACTGTGCACTGATTTGTGGCTATTCTATTGTACACTACTAGATAGCTATGTGCTGGGTTGATACTGTAGAAGAAAATTCCTGGAAACATTTGTTTCCGACAAATAACATCAACATTATCAAAATTATGTGAATGGGATTTATTTGCCTACACTTCATGAACCTGAAAGATGTGTCATAATGCTTTAGGCATATGTGTGAATAAAAAGATGATTTGTGTTTCATTTAATTTAGTTTAAAAACATTAATTATGACTGTATTATGCATTAAAGTGGTAAGTGAACACACTACTTGTTATGCCCGCAGTGATCCCCAGCATCAAACAGAAATCATATGACTCACAGTGTGCTAAAAAAGAGAGTTCCATCACTTTGTAAGTATTCCCAGACATTGCTCTTTCGTTCTGTTACTTTTTCCTCTAGATGCTGTTGGACTCCAGCTCCTTTCAGCCCCAACCAGTGTGGCCAATGATCTTGGGTGATGGGAGATGGGAATCCAAAAACACCTGGAGGGTCACAAATTATCCTATTGGCCTGTATATAAGCCTCACTTCCCCCCCAAATTCCAACTGTGAAAAGTTAAAGTGCAGCTTATATTCGCGATGTTACAGTATGCAGCCAGGAACATGGGGCAAACAGCGCCAGGAGCACGCAAAGCAAAGCGGCGCCTGCCCCATGCCCTCAAGGCTGGGAAGGGAGAGAGCGAGGAAAGGGAAAGGCTGCCGGCATTGCAGCGCGGCTCCCCCTCCCACCTAGTATGCAGCCAGGAGCAATGAGGAATGAAGCAGCTTATATTGGGGTATTTTTTTCTTTTTCTCTCTCCCCCCACCCTCCAATTTTAAAGGTGCGGCTTATAGTCGGGTGCAGCTTATATTCGGGCCAATACGGTAGCTACCCCTGCTCCAGAGGTTTGCACTCCTGTTACTGTGAGTGTGGGTACACCATGACATTTCATTGTAGATCCCACTAGGGTTGCCAGACTCAATAGAGGACAGGACTTCTGTGCCTCTAATTCCCCTGCTCTCTTTGAGTCTGGAAACCTTAAAGAGAAACCAGCAGACCCTTTGTTTAATTTCCAAGCAAAGGGTCTGCTGGTTTCTCTTTAAGGTTTCCAGACTCAAAAGAGAGCAGGGCAATTAAAGGCACAGAAGTCCTGTCCTCTATTGAGTCTGGCAACCCTAGATCCTACACATTTGCTCCATTTGCAAGCTCAGCTAGGTAACCAAGGGCTGGCAGTCACACCAAAATAAGTCATGGCATGTTTTTTGCTGTAAACCACCCTGAGACCTCACAGTGAAAAGTGGGGAAGAAATTCAATCAATCAGTAAGTCAGCCAGTCAGTTCCAGAGATCTTTCACTTTCAGCAGACATTGCATCATCAATGATGAGCAGGCAGGAGCACTAACTAAATACATTTATATTTCATGATGGCTGCAGTTTACAATTAGGCATACTTAAGGTTGTTACCTTCCCAACTAGAAGCTAGTAGATCCATATGTTGAATAGGTAAAATTATTTTCAGTAAAGTGTATTTTATAGCTGAGAGCACACCCCCCCACTGATTTCAATCAGATACAAACATCAAATACAAAACTGTGCTATTTCTAGACCAATCTAGACCAGGAGATGGTGAACCTGTGTCCTTCCAGATGTTGCTGGACTACAACTCACATCACCCTTGACTGTTGATCATGCTTTCTGGGGCTGATGGGAGTTGGAGTCCAATAATATATGGAGGGCAATGTTAGCCAACCCAGATCTATACTATGGTCTACTGCAGGCATCCCCAAACTTCGGCCCTCCAGATGTTTTGAACTACAATTCCCATCATCCCTGACCACTGGTCCTGTTAGCTAGGGATCATGGGAGTTGTAGGCCAAAACATCTGGAGGGCTGCAGTTTGGGGGTGCCTGGTCTACTGTTTTATTTTAGATATTAGTTATATGTAACTTTAACATACTGTGAGGCATTTCATCCCCCGGGAGTTTCATCTGGACCCCTTTACTATGACTTCTAAATGCTTTTTTAAAAATCCACCAAGCTGTTAATTGATTTTATTGCTGGCACCATATACAATTTTATCTTATGCTGTTTTTTTGTTATATGTTTAGCCAATCATTCTAACAATTTTATTGTAAGCTGCATTATGAAGGCTTCTCCTAAATGTAAGGGCATAAATAAATAAATATTGCTACAACTCATCATCATCATCACAACCACCAGTACCATGAAGAAGGTCTGCCAGGCTTGCATGTTGAGCACACTGCTTTATGGAAGTGAGTCATGGGCAACCCACATTAACCCTGCCGTATGGGAAGCTCTTGCAGGCGATTGCAGTGCCTGGAGACAGACAGACAGACAGGTTGTGTAGCTACAGCAGTGACCCAGAGGAGGAACGAGCACTGGGAGGCAGAGAGAAGTAATGTCATGGTGCATCTGCAGCAGCCCTATCGGCAATAAAACATCTTTCTCCCGCATTGGTCTATACAGCCACAGTAGGCGCTGCAACTCTCCAGCATTGTCTCCCGCGACAGACGGATATCAGAAACAATATCACTTTCATAAATATTATTATCTCACCTGAAGCATTCAGGAACAAAGCTGTTGTTGTTGTTGAACTAAATAAATCTGTTACCCACTATAGGATATACAGTATAAATTTGGGGAACCATTTCAATAGTCAAAGCCTTCAGCTATGGGTAGCTTATTTTAGTTAATTAAACAAATTTAAAATAAATTAGCTAAAAAATTTTTAAATTCTCTGCCCCCCAGAAGTCCTGTTACCGAAGGACAGTTTGCAACTTAAGCAAATAAATATAAATTAATTGTAAAATTCTGTATGTTATTATTTGCTTCTGATTGTGTGTTGTTAACAATTATTTTAATTGAAGCACATTACAGGATACTGTTTCCTCTGAATTATTTCTTAGTGGCCTGTCAGGAAAAATGTTTTTAAAATAAATTTATTATGTGTGTATCAGGGGACATATTTTGCTTAACTAGCACAATGCTATCATTTTGATGGATGTGGTAAGTGAGACGGCTTATGTGACACCATCTATTAAGAATCAAGACTGCCCCTTCATTTGAATTCATCTTGAATTCTGTTGGTCACATGACAGCATGACAGGAGGTTGGAATCTGGCTTTTGAAATAGTATCTTTTAAAGGAACCAATATTTATCTGTTCTGATGAATACTTATTGCCTCTCCTAAAGCTGCCAATAACTTCTTGCCATTTTCATAAAGGGCTACACATATTGCAATCAATATGATAAATAATGTAATCCTGCTGCCAGCTGGCATTACCTTTGGCTGCAATTCAGGTCTTGGCAATGCAACATCTTTATCAAAACGAGTTGTGATTCTGATCCATCTAGTTTGAGGGGAAACCGGAGAAGAATTTCCAGATACAGTGTAACTTCTGCTTGAAACATGCTGGGAAGTTGTTGCTTTTAAATAAAACTTTGGGTATCCACTGGAATTTGCTGACTTGTTGACTTTGTGGCATTGCCCACTGGCTGTGGAAACATAATAAAACACCTTTAACACCTTTATAATGCCCAGAGCTACAGAAATTTGTTGGCCCTACATTCATAATTTCCAACTAACAGAATCTGTTGTGGCAAAGCAGCCCAAGTAATATTGCACTAGGGGACCATTAAGTCGTTATGAGACACGGGTGTTAAGCCAGCACACTTTGCCACCTACATATCCAGCTGTAATTAACTACTAGCTAAAGACCTTGAGTGTTAAAACGCTTAGTGAAGTAGGAGCCTCTGGGCACTTGCTCTATGTATACAACAGGAACAACTGTGTTCAGTGACTTGTCAACAAGACAGTGGAAATTATAGGTACCGTATTAATTCAGAGGAAGAATCCCAGGAGCCACAAACTATTTACAAAGGGATGTTCCTCATTTTGATTTCTACCATCAAGTCCTATCATTAAGCATAGTGACCCCAGTTCCAAGAAGACAGATTCTGGAAAAAGTCAGCCAATCATCAACTACAGTATTTCATTTATTATATACTTACTGTAGCCAGTGGCAGAACTTGGGAGCCTCAAATTTCTGAGGCACTCTGTACAATGCCAAAATTCAGTGCCCCCCTTCAGTGCATCTCACCTTCCATTCTACCTCCTAGTTGAGGTGCCCCCAACGCTCCATGCCCAGGGCGACCGAACCCGTGGTGCTCCCCTAAGTCCGCCTCTGCAGTAGCAGAGGGTGCCATTTTGATTTTCTGCCCAAGTCACTGGGAAGTCTTAGGCCTCAGTCCATTTTGATGACTTTAAGTGTTTGGGTCAATCCCAATGATGAAGTAAACTAATGACTGATATTTTTTTTAATCCTCCAAAACCCTACATAATCCTTCATTATAGTCAAGGTTAATGTAGCCATCAACTATTTTGGCTTGATGTGACGGAGCATGTTTTATTTTTCCTGATCACATTGTATCAAATGCTGTTCTCGTTGATAACTATGCTATTAGGGTCTTCTTTTTGACTTTTAGAACACTTTTGTCTCCACCAGGCCATTTGGACATTATTTTTTTCGGGGTGGGGGTGGGCGGGCTGTTTAACACATGCTTTGTTTGGACCTGGTTTCAACTGGAATGATGATTTTATTGTGATCTGCAGTTTTTTTAGGCGATCCTGTTATGAAAAGTTATGGATGTGAGCTGTCTTATAAGTTCATTGAGTGCAAAGGCATTATTGGAATGTTATTACATAATTATTAAATAAGTTATTAATTAATTAAATGTCCCAATAGACAACTGATCGTCTAGCGGGGAAAAGTAAGACTGCCCACATAACAGGTTGAAATCCATGGGGACTTCGGTGTAGTTGAGTAATCTCAAATGCTTATAAAAAAAATTACATGTATGTATGCATAATTTAAATAATCAGTCTTCAAAATCCCAGTGGCAGGATTATTTCTGATGACTCGCTTCTTTTTAACACTGGTTTGTTTGATGGAATGGTGCGGCCTTCCATGCTTCTACTTGAGTACCAAAGAGTTCCCAACAGCGGAGCCAAATTAAACCTCCAGAACTTTTGCATCTGTTGGAAAAGAGGAAAAAATGAAATTAAAAATTAGTAACATATTTCAGAGTAACTGCAACAATAGCAGAATATTTGGTTTTATGCGCTAACACCACAATGTCTGCTTGAATGGGGCATGGCCAACCTTGACCCCATGTTTCTCCCACCACCTGTTGTTCCCTTTCTAGCTTGAAAATACCTTTTAAAAAAGGACACACCCCCAAACACTGGGAGGAACCAGAGGGGGGGGGGAATCACCCAAAATAATTTATGCCTCAGACAAACTTTACCAGGTTGGGTTAGGGTGTGCCAGTCTGCCAGTGACGTCACTCCCCAGCCAATCAGCCTCTCGGTTTGCGGGACGGAGGAAATGACGTCACCGTATCCATCCGCCAGCCAGGACCCCTTTTTTTTGTGTGTGTTGTTCCTTCTGTATCAGCCCGCAACCATTTTTTTTAATTTTTTTTTTTTACAAAAAATAAAATAAATCAGAGGTTGAGGGAGGTGTGTGTGTGTGGAAGCTCATGCAAGTCCGCTCGCGTCGCTCTACTCTGAGGCGCCGGAGTAGGAGGGGTGTGTGTCTCTTTAAGAGTGTGTACGCGCCAAGCCTCCGAGGCTGAGGAGGGAGACAGGAGGCACAGCAGCGGCGGTGGCGGCGGTAGCCGCGGCCAGAGACTGGAAGGTGAGTTGGCGCCATTCCGTTATGTAGGGGAGAGGCGGACGCAGCAGAAGTCAACCCGCTTGCGGTGGGGGAGGGGAGAGGCAGCGCAAGAAGGAAGAGAATGTGTGTGTGTGGTGTGGGGAGCGCGCGTGCGCCATGACGGTGGCGGCGCGCGGGCGCCAGCCAACGGAACGCAGGTGGCGGTTGGAAACCGTTGGAAACCGGTTCGAACCGCCCGGGTCTCCCTCCCCTAATTCGTCTCTCTCAGCCCCCCCCAACCGGCCTGCTTTTTTTTTTTTACCTCAGCCGCGTATGGGGGGGGGCAACGAGTGAGAAAGAGCGCGAGCGAGTGCGCGCGCGCCGTACACAAAGCGAGACGTTCCGTGGGGGGAGGGGTCGCGGAGGGGGAGGGCAGGCGAGGCGGCGCGAGGGACGAAGCGAATGCCGGCGATTGGAGGGAGGTGGGGAGAGGGCGGGGCTTCGCTCTAGAGGGGGAGGAAGGGGCGGGGCTTCGCTCTTTTCCCTTCGCCCCGCTAGGCGGCGGCATACCTCGGCTCGCGCTTGGGTTGGGGGCCTTGTTACTTTCCCCCTCCTGTCCCTCCGCCCTCCTTCGCTCTTCTCTGTGTGTGGAGCGCGCGGAGTGATATCGGACTATTTCGTCCTGAGGGGCGGGACGAGAAAGAGAGGGAAAAAAGGAGTGAGGTGGCCTTGACTCCCTCCGCCCACTCCAAATCTTCGTCCCTCAAACAGAACCCGTTTCTTCCTCCCTGCTACCGTAAACCCCCCAAGTCTCGTTTGAGGTACTAAGTAGAATCATAAATACACACTACACGGTGTAAAATCAGAATAAACCTATGGGCTCCATGTATCTACACACCATCCACGCACACACACACACATATAGTACCAATTTATTAATATATTAATCTAATGCACCTATCCTTCCCAAGCTGCAACTCAGTTACTGGGTGGGCGGCCATGTTGGGCAAAGGGATTATTTTTCTCTCCCCCCCCCCCCACTAAAGCATGAGGTTTTGTGCTTTTCTAAGGTGATTTTTAAATTCATATTGGGAGGAATAATGATATTTTGTTGGGGTCCTCTTCAGTGGGAACTAGCTGGTTTTGAATTTCCTTCACTTTGAGAGTTAAAAAAAGAGTAAGGGAGATGCTTCACTTCAGAAACCACTTCCCTCCCCCTCACTAATTAGAACAGAATAAAGAATATGTTCGCTGGTTTTTTAAAGAATATTCTGACAACCCCCTCCATCTCCACCCCCCTCATCAGAATTAAGAAAGGAAGCTTCATCCCTTGACCTGACTTTGTTGTCATGTCAACCACCTCAAGGCAACACAGCTCCTTTTATTCTGCATTAAATAGAATTCCGCATTTGCCGTTGCCGATGTGAGTTCTGTAAGAGTTGCAAGGGGGAACCCACCCTTTCCATACTAATTCACACTGAGGGCTGTTTTTGTTCACTGCCAAAGTCTTACACAGGGAGTTTGCGGCCATGTGACAGTCGCGGCCGGGGCTTCCCACTTCCCCTGTGCTTCCGTTCAGCTGTTGGGCTAGGAGCTACAGGTGAGGTTCCCATTAATTTTTCTCTGTGCATTATAACATAATGACCGTCCGCTCAACGTGGGTAGGAAAGCCACCATTTCCCAACTCTGCATCCGTGTAGCAAGGAAACTGGTGGGTTGAGACTTTTATGGCTTCAGGGATATGTCACATTTGTATACAGTGGCCTGGTTTTAATAAATGGCATGAGCATGGGGGATTAGGGTATCAGTGGCTACAAGGCATGATGGCTGTGTTATCCACTGTCAGAAGCAGTATGCCTCTTTATACCAGAAGGGAAGAGTGCTGTTGTGCCCAGGTCCAGCGTGTGGTTTCCAGAGGGATTTGGTTGACCCCCTGCAAGAATAGCATGCTGGTCTAGACTCTTACGTGCTTAAACTATGGTTTATTAAACCATGGCTTAGCGTTGCATGCAAAGGCCAGTTGCTTAACTGTGGTTTGTTTACTGCCCAACAAGTGATCTGAAACCCTGATTTGTTGATGGCTTGCAAAACTTGGTTTGCTTTAACCATATCTTGGGTACTATGTGTTAATTCTCTGTGAACCATGCCTAAGATCTTTTGATGAAGGATGGTATATAAATTTAATAAATAATAATAATGGTTTGTTTGGCCACCCATCCTCAGATGCTCAGTAACCCACAAAGGCACTAGGCAAGAGCAGCTGGGAAACAAACCAAACGCTGGAGAAAAACCATGGCTTCTTTGATTGTCTGTGGGGCAACTCATCGCTTGTTAAACTGTGGCTTAAACGAACCAAGTTAAGTGTGAACCGGGCCATTATCTCCATGTGCTTATATAACAAGACAGTAAGTTGGCCCATTTTTCTTAACTCCAAATTACAGGTGGGCATTGAGACAGACATATTTGTTGCTGTTAGGGCATCCAGTGAATTCATGGCAGGTGGTATAAACTTATAGCTCACGGATCACAGTGCAAATTGGCACCTGTATACATGGTGGCAAATTCTGTGAAGGAATTGCCTGCTGTGTAGGGATTTTGCAAAGTGTCAAACAGTTGAAATGGTAGTACCTTTTAACGATTGTGATGTGTAAACCCTACTGTGGAAAGGTGATGAACGTCCCCAGATTTGATATACTAGAAGGCTCCTGTATTTCTAAGTGTTTTCCTTTTGAAGTAAATCCTAGTGTATTCTGTGGGATTTGTCCCCTAATAAGTGAGTTCTTAGAAACACAGGATTTGGGCATCCTTTGTTAGTTACAAGGTCTGGGGGAATAATCCAAGCAGTCCACCCAGGTCTATAAGAAAAATAAATAAATTTGGTGATAAATTTAGGATAATAGTTTGCATAAATTTAGGACACAATCTCTCAGTGCCCCCTACCTTTATGTGCCTAGAACAAAATACTGTAGTCCTTTAAGGAGGTTGTTTTTATTTGAATGCCATATATCACTGTTCTTCTAGCACTTGTTCCTGTTGTAATATAAGACACCAGCATGAGCACCATAATGGATTAAATTATCTACATATTTAGCGGAGGTTTTCAATGTCAAGGCTGTATTTTTTTAAAACAAACAAAGCACTCTCTGCATAGGAAACTCATTGAGATGAGTGTTAATGTACTTGCTGCTAACTGCAGCTCAAATTGCTACTGAGGTCATAGATACACAGGCTCTTTCAAAAGTTGGCAATCCTACTTCTGTGAGGAAGAAGGACACCCTCTTCTTCAATGTAGGATGGTATTGTCCAGGTAGGACTCTGCCACATTGTTTAACAACAACAACAAATAAATAAATAAATAAATAAATAAATAAATAAACTGTTGAATTGGTCAGCTGGTTCTAAATATACCATGCTCTGAACTATCACTTAAATTAGTCAGCATTTAATTTCGACACATTTTTAGTATACCATTTCCCAATGTGCTTAGGAAAGTGTGCACAGAGTTTAGCTACTTAGTGTTCACAACTCTGTAAAGAGAGAAAGACTGAGAGTAGCCCAACATCACCCAGTGAATTTCTTCACTAAGCTGGGATTTGAACATGCTTTGAAGGGTGACCATCCATTCACTTTCTTCAGATCTATCTATCTATCTATCTATCTATCTATCTATCTATCTATCCATCTACTGTATCTATCATTTTATCTATCTGAAAACACGAACAGTAAGCCAGCCCTGTTATTCTTCCTTAATTTATGCTAAATGCACCCTGTGTCTTCAGACATTTCTCAGACTCTCTTCCTGACTATTTTCCAACTTCTTTGGGTTGCCCAAGAGACGCTTTACTGATCCTAAAGAGACCAGTTCCATTGCTTCCAGAATCTTGGCTATGATATTTCATTGATGCAACATCCTTCTGTATCATAGCAACCTATTGTTGGCTTAATCTCATGTCCACTTTGTTGCACTGTAATTCCTGAATCTTCTTTTTGAAGTGTGAGTAGCTAGTGAGTTTTGCCCCGCCACAAAGTTAACGTATTCGATAACCTTCTGTGTGACAATTAACTTCTACTTCCATTCAATTGCAACTTCATTTCTCCTTTGTTTCAGATCATTTTTAATTTTTCATGTATCCTCAGAAATGGTTGCACTTCCTCCTACTTTTGTCTCATTTTCATAAGCATGTATGTCAGGGGCGGGGAACCTCAAGTACAGGAGGTGAAAGTAGCCCTCCAGTCCTCTCTTTCTGGCCCTCATAAACTTTCTTGAGATTACACACCCTGCTTCCCAAGCAACACTCCTCAGTAGCCCTGCTTTACACCCCCAGTGCTTTTGCCTGACTGGAATGTGTTGTTGAAGTCTGATAATGCCTCTTGCTTGTCTGGATAGAGGATACAGAATGGTGTGTGAGTGTGTGTAGAAACTAACTTACTTATATAGGTAAAATTGGTGTTTGTTGCTCCTCTCATTTTCCCCTCTGGCCCTGCCCACTGCAGGCATGTCACCCTCAAAAGTATGCCTGAAAGGGAATGCTCGTCTCAAGCTGAAAAAGTCTCTACCCCTAGTTTATGTAATTAATGTGGATTTTGAATAGTGCATGACCCTAAATCTCACCTCTGCAGAATCCTGTTCTGTTTAAGGTTGCAGTCTGACTGAATTTCTCTGCAAACATGCATGTAATTGAACAATGTGTAGTATCTTGTCAGTTCCTTCAATACTAACCTTTGAGTGTGTGTTTTAAACCAGTTCTACTGTCTGTCAGGTGACTGTTTCTACCCCACTCTTCCCAGGAGTTCTCCCAGGTACCATGCTTCTTGTTGAATCAGAATCTCCTGCTAGGAAAATGGACCTTTTGAGTTGGAAAGCTTCTCTTCTCTTAACTGTACTTTGAGGAAGTCATAGACTCTTTGGCGTGAAAAATGTGTCACGAGAAATTGGATCTGGGACTGCTTTGTTGCATTCCAGAACCATCCTGCCTTAATCCCTCTGGCCAGTACGACATTATTAACATACCCTTAAAAAATAATAAGAATAATGTGCTGATGAAAATGTGAGGGGAGGAACTGAAGCTCAGTGGTAGAGCAGCTGCTTTGCATGCAGGAGATATTGAGTTCAATCCCCAGCATCTCCACCTAGGGCTGTGAAGAACTCCTGCCTAAAATCTTGGGAGAACTGCTTCCAGTCAGTGCAGATAATACTGTCTGACTCAGTACAGCAGCTTCCTATGCACCTGTTCAAATCAGCTGATCATTCAGAATCCCGAGGACTGGAATCTTGCTTTATTTTTGAGGCAAGGACCACAGCTCTGTTTTAGAGCACATAGTTCTGGTTACAGGTAGGTAGCCGTGTTGGTCTGGATCGAAGTAAAATAAAAAAATTCCTTCAGTAGCACCTTAAAGACCAACTAAGTTTTTATTTTGGTATGAGCTTTCGTGTGCATGCACACTTCTTCAGATACCACTTCTTCAGATACTTCAGGTATCTGAAGAAGTGTGCATGCACACGAAAGCTCATACCAAAATAAAAACTTAGTTGGTCTTTAAGGTGCTACTGAAGGAATTTTTTTATTTTACTTAGAGCACATAGTTTGCATGTAAAAGGTCCGAGGTTCAACTCCCTGCACTTCCATGAGAGCCACTGCCAGTCAGTGTGGACAGTACTGAGCTAGATGAATCAAGGATCTGATTCAATATCAGGCAGCTTTCTGTGCCATGTACACCTTCAATATTCCAAGCTGCTGCTGGGGTGAGGGCAGGGGGGAATCTTACATGTTCCTAGGTGCCATTTGTAAATTGTTGGAACCACATCCTGGGACCTGCTGGTGAAGAGTAGGCAATAAATTTAACAATCAGTTAATTGATTTTGGGAGCACTATAACCAAATTTGTCAGTGATGTGCAGCCTGGAAATTCCACACCGGCCAATCCCAGGACAATACCTCCCTTTCTTCTTTTCTGCTAAAAATAAGCTCCCCCTTTAACCACCCTGTACCTTCAAACAGTCCTGTGGCATCTTAAAAGACTCTCATGTCAGAGGACCACAGGCCACTTGGTCAGATTTGAAAAAGTGGTCTCTAGCCCAAGAAACCTTATAGCACGAGAAACGTGATAATCTTTCAGGTGCCACTGGATCCTTGGTTTTTTAGTCTTAAAAAATGTGGTCAGCCCTCTGGAATTGTAAGCCTAATTCTGTTTCAGGGATGGGTAACCTGTGGCTCTCAAGATGTTGCTGAACTACAGTTCCCACTGTCCCTGATTATTGGCCATGATGGTTAGGGCTGATGGAAGTTTGAGCCAGACAACATCTGGGGGGGGGGGCAAAGTTTTCCCAGCCCTGGTCTAATTAATTGTTGGATTCAACTAGTGGGCTAGAATGCACAACTGTGACATCACTATATTTTCTTCTTGGATTTTTTTTAAGAGAAGGGGAAATGTTTAGAAAAAGGCAGGAAGTAGAGAGAAAAGCAGGGGGGGGGACAACAACAACAAGTGTGTGCAGGGTGTTTTTATTAAGCGGATTGGTCCTGTGTTGTGTGTTAGGGTTAAAGGTCTGAAAAGTTTTGTGATTGCTGTAATGCAGGTGTCTGCATTACAGATATCTCTAGACTTAAGTTCCCAACCTCCCTGACCATTGGCTGGCCATGCTAGGTGGGGACTGATAGAAGTTGGAGTCCAACAACTCCTGGGGGGGGCAAAGCTTTATCCACCTTTGCTGTAAACAAATTCATTCTATCCTCTGTTCTCAGGCTGCTTTGCAGCATCTAGGGTTTTTACACACTTTGTATCTTTTACATACTGCTTTTCTGGCGTGCTATGGTCCATGGGGTCACGAAGAGTCGGACACGACTAAACAACAACAATTTCTGTCAAAATATCCACAACCGTTGACTGTATGGTTATGGCCGTGGTACCCCTTGATAACAACCATCAGTAAACAAGCCACTCACTGTGTTTCACCCAGGCATAATCTGTTTTCATCATCCTGACTTTTAATATGCTAGAAGCAGATTGGCACTATGTGCTCCTGGTTGGAAGAGGAAGACCGGTTTCCTAGACAGAGTGGCTGGCTGGCTGGCTGCTCCTGAGTTGCTTCTTATTGGAGCACAGTCCCTGTGCAGCCTCCCCCCGTGCTTCTGTTACTGTTGATCAAGTGTGTATCCTTGCCAGCCTGTGTGGGTGTTGTGAGGTCTCTGTTAAATACTGGCTGTTGAGTGCACTGGGTTTCTGAGAGAGGTGACACCGTAGCAATCTCTGGGTATTTACTTGCTAGTAGCATTGTCAATGTGCATGATGCTTTATGATGTACAAGAGGTCCAGTGTGAAATTTAACATGGGAGATAGTGTTGGCTTCAGGTTTCAGAGAACCTCCTCCCCTCAGCGAATCTACCTCCTTTCCACCATCATCACTATCTCCTTCTCTTCCTCTTCATGGCAACTGGGCTGCTTGCTTGACAAGCAGAGAACGAATAAGACCCGAGAGTGTCATTTCTGATCCACTTTCTCACCACTAACACTTTCTGGACCAGAGTGAAGAGGCTGATAAACAAGCAAGCAGGTTGCAATGGTGGAGAGGAGGAGGAGCAGGTCTTGCGGGGAGGTGCTGTTGCTACACACACAGACACACACACACACATGCTTCACCAGAGTGTGGGCCCCCAGCAAATTCCCAACCATTTCAACCACTGGGGCCAACCCTGGTGGAAGAGGCAACAAAAGGAGGAGAGCAATAAAAGGAAGAAGAAAGCAGCAGAGTAACTACAGGAAGAATATGCATTTCTTTCTAGATAAAAGGTGAGGTGGCTGTCCCAAGGGGACTTATACAGTCATACCTCAGGTTACAGACGCTTCAGGTTGTGCGTTTTCGGGTTGCGCACCGCACTGAACCCGGAAGTACTGGAACGGGTTATTTCCGGGTTTCAGCGCATGTGCAGAAGAACTAAATATCTCTATGCACAGAAGCGCTGAATCACGACCTGTGCATGCGCAGACACAGCGCTGTGGGTTGCGCACGTACCTCCTGCACAGATCACGTTCGCAACCCAAGCATCTACTGTGTTCTAAAATTAGTTAAATGGGAAGTGTGTGTGTGTGTGTGTGTGTGTGTGTGTGTGTGTGTTGGCAAGGAGCGGAATAATATGTGTTTATTCCAGTTGCAATCATTACAATGTAATTGTAATTCTACACAGGCTTTTAAATAGCCACACATCTGATCGCCCATGGTGAAGGAGATTCATCTCCATGTGAACCTTGCTTTTTTAATTAAAAAAAGTTCAGGACCAAATCAATAACCTAAATATGAGTATGATGGTTTTAACCTCTCATTTTCCTCAGCAATTTTTCAGTCATTCTTTTTGGGGGGGCGGGGCGCGGAGCGTTGTAACGCTTGGGGACTTTTCTTATATTTGTTGTTGTTGTTTAGTCGTGTCCAACTCTTCGTGACCCCATGGACCATAGCACTTATATTATGTGGGCATACCGTGTTTCTCCGAAAATAAGACACCGTCTTATATGTATTTTTCCTTTAAAACCCCCACTATGGCTTATTTTCAGAGGATGTCTTTTTTTAAAAAAAATTAAGTATGGTACAGTTTAACCCACCCACCTACAAGGTTAAACTGCCTGTCACTATGGCTCATTTTCAGGGTATGGCTTTTATTCCTTGAATGCTTAAAAATCCTGCTATGGCGTATTTTATGGCTACGTCTTATTTTTTTTGGAGAAACAGGGTATTAACTCTGTTAATCTTGTATGATTTGCTAACAGTGGCACACAGGGTTTGATGCTGCAGGTTGGAAAATAAAATAGAAATGCAGTTAATGAACTTCACCTAATAGTGTTGATGTGAAAGGAACAAGGGAGCATCAGTCAGCGTCAGATGCTTCAGGGATACACCCCCCAATACACACATACACCTGACAGTTGTAAGGTGAACTGAGTCAGCCTGTGTGTCCTTCCTCTTTCAGGGTCATAGCACCTGTCTATATTAGCAGAGTGGGATTAAGAACACATTAAGAGCCTGCTGGATCAGGCCAGTGGCCCATTTAGTCCAGGATCCCGTACTCGCAGTAGCTGACCAGATGCCTGTGGGAAACCTGCAAGAGGGATCTGAGCTCAAGAACCTTCTCCCCCTCTGTGGTTTTCTAGCAACTGGTATTTGGAAGCATTACTGCCTCCAGCTGTGGAGGCAGAGCATAGCCACCGTGGCTAGTATCCATTGATAGCCTGCTCCAGGGATTTGTCCAATCCTCTTTGATCAACACTCCATGGCCTCCCTCCTTCAAGGGATATAGATTAGCAGAAACCTCACCAATGTGCTATCCTCTAGATCAGGGGTGGCCAACTCCCAAGAGACTACGATCTACTCACAGAGTTAAAAACTGGCAGTGATCTACCCCCTTTTTGTGGGGTTCGGGTCAAAGTTGTTGGTTTTTTTCAGGGAAGGTAAAATGTTGAGCTTTTTTTTAGGGGAGCCACAGTTGTCCAGCCAATGATCTACCAGTGATCTACCAGTAGATCACAATCTACCTGTTGGACATGCCTGCTCTAGATGTTTTGAACTATAACTTCCATCATCCACAGCCATCCAGATCTGGAGGGTTCCAGATTGGTGAAGGCTTGGTTAGTGGGTACATCCATCATATCCTTTGTATGTGGGTTATAGTATTGTAATATTGAGTATGAGTGCTTTATGTATGAATGGTTGGTTGAGGTAGTGAAGGAGTGCGGTGGTTTCATGGAAGGTGAGTGGACCAAGTGAGTGGGTGTATGAACAATGTGTCTTAGCTGGTTGAAATGTTACGTTGTGCTGCCTTGTAGTGCTCCCCGATTTCATTTACGTGAGTACTGTGTTTATGTATGGATATTGTTTATATATTTGTTTTACAAATCACTTGATAAAGATTTTATTGTACTGTTTTCATTTTTCATGGCACTCAGTTTGAAAATAATTGAATGATTCCTTTCCTTGTTGTAAGAAAATTTAAAACTGGTTTGGCTGCTTAAGTTAAGGAAGTGGTCTGCATTTTTTATTATGGTATTATTTGTGCCAGGTTGTATAATCAATTAACTACAGTACACTAAGTAACTTAATTACTTAGTGCCCACAAAGGTCTATTTTAATAGAACAAACCTCTAATATGTTCGAATGTGGTTTAGGGAAGAAAAGAAACAGACATCTCATGATATATTTAGCACATTCTGGGTCCATGTTTGCGAATGAGCATCTGCCTGTGAGGTGGCAGAAAGCAAAATGTTAGCATTATTTATCACATGGATTAAATCATTGGATTGAATCAGGGAAGCCTTAGGGTCTCAAAATGATGTACAGCAAAGGCTTTGGGAGGAAGACTGAAGGGAAGAAGAAATGGGGAAGATTTCTACTTAGTTGAACTGGTGTGTGGAAGTGGTACAAATTTGTGCTTGAGGCTGGACACAGTGGCCTGCTTATAATTTGTCTCTTTACAGTTCTTGAAGAGTTCTGGAGGTTTAAAATAATGTGCTGGGGTTGTAGGTAGACCAGTGAATCTTGATGCCAGGCTATGTTTGTTCTCAATCTTCAAAGATGTTGATGCAGACAACCAAGAGAATTATCAGAGTTCAATGGGACATCCCAACCAAGCAAAAAGACTCAAGTAGGCTATTAAGTAAGGCTGGTGGAGGTGTGTGGCCTGGAGAGAATATTGAGGGTCAGACAGAGAGGCTTGGAGAGCTGTATTTGGTTTCCAGGCCTGTGGCTTTGATCAATGTGGACCCAGCAGCATCCAGCTTTCTGCTCAGAGCAGACCCACTGAAAGTTGTTGGGTTTTTCCAGGGAAGGTAAAATGTTGAGCTTTTTTTTAGGGGACCCACGGGGGTTGTGAGGAAAAGAGGATCAGTCATGATGGGAAGTCAAAGGGCGTTTTCAGAAGGTGACCAAGAAGTTGATGGCAAATAGCACAATGGACAGAGAATAAAAGTTTAATGAGGTAGGAAATGGAATCATCCGCAAGAAGATGGATTTAAGCCAAGAGGTGTTATCTGAAGAGTTGAAAGGCAGGAGGCCGAATGGCAAAAGTCTCTGTATTCACTTTTAGTTGCTTGCTACAACATCTTTCCAACCAAGCAGCATCTGCAGTGGCGACTTTCAGGTCAGTTTCGAGCTGGTGAAAAGCATATCTATATAAATAAAAATGTTCCCACTGCATGCGTGGATGCCCCAGCCTTGCACCGTAACCGCTGAACCGAATTGCATCAAATTTGGACACATCGTTCCATGCCCATCAGGGAGGGATCTGGCATAAATAATTTTTCAGAAAACCACACCTAACATAATGATTAAACACAAAAAAGTGGCGCACCTATTAGACGTCAGCAGCAAAAGCTCTGAAGACTCCAGCAGCATCCAATAGAAAGAAGCTGCGTCTTTGAGGGCAGGACGACGTCACACCCCCCACGACAAGCTATAACCGCCAAAACGGCCGTTACCTCTAAAAGTCAGACGGCGGGAGATACGCGAGTCCAACAAACGCCCGCAAACACCCCACTAGCCAACCAACAACTCTGGCACCACCCCCACAAACCTGACCTCCGCTGCAAACCCCCCACTAAACAACCCCCCCTTGCCACCCCCACAAACCGCACCTCGCCTTCCAAACAAAAATTCTGCAAGGCAGGCCAGACCCCCATGGCCCCCGCTGCTGTTGACACAGCCCTCCCTACAGACCACAGACCAACCCCACGGCGCTTGCCGACGCCGCTAAAAAACCCACCTCGCCACTGCTGAAAAAATAACGTCAGCCAGGGCAGGACCCTCCGCCGCCACCACCGTGGCTTGAAGCAGGACCTCGCCTTCAAAGCAACAACCCCAAGGCAGGCCAGGACCTGTGCCCGCCGCCGCCATAAGCCGGACCTCACCGCCAAACCACCAACCCTGCGGCAGGCCAGGACCCATTTGTGCCCTCACACTGCAGGAGCTGCTCCTTCCTTACTTACTTCCCTTTGCGCCTTCCTCTCTCTCCCCTTTTCCCCTCAGGGCCGCCGCTGCCATTTTGGCCCCGGGAAAGCGGAGGAAGGTGAGCGCGCAGATAGGACTCCTCTGAGGGTAGGGAGCGGCCGTCTCCGACCCCACGGGGACCTACACCACCTCCTCTCCCCCCCTGATATCGATCAAGAGGTAATCGATCCATCACCCACTCACCCAGCCTAGGGAGCCTGCCCTTCTCCTTCGCCCTCCCCGGGAGCCTGGAGGGCGGGGAGGGGGGAAGAAAAGATATTTCTGTTTCTCTCTCTGGTTTATTATTTAGATATTTATGCCCCCCCTTAATTCTGCTCCTTCCTGGGCTCCTGAGGAGGATGCAGGGCTGGGAAATGCCTTCTTCCTCGGAGGCGGCAGCGATGGCCGGCCGTGGCGCCTCCCCTTCCCTCACTCCCCTCCTCCTCTCTCTCTTCCAGGGGTAATCAAAAGGGGCCAAATAAAAGAAAGGAAAATAAAATAAAGCGGCTGCTTTATTAACAACAGGCTCCGGCAGAGGAAGCCAGACGGGCGAACAGCTGGCAAAACCCTATTATTATTATTATTATACCACTTCATATTTTCAAGGGAAACATTATTATTATTATTATTATTATTATTATTATTATTATTATTACCCCGCCCATCTGCCTGGATCTATACCCTCCAACATTTCTCCATTGAAAATAGGGATGTCCCATTTCATTATTATAATTCATTTCATTTCTATACCGCTTTAAAATTTAAAGGAAAAATTATTATTATTATTATTATTATTATTATTATTATTATTATTATTATTTCTATACTGCTTTATATTTTCAGGGGGGAAGTCTATTTTTTCTATACTTCTTTATATTTACGGGGGACAACGACTATTATTATTACCCCACCCATCTGGCTGGGTCCATACCCTCCAACATTTCTCAAAACCCACAGCAACGCGTGGCCGGGTCAGCTAGTAGGAATAATAAAATGAATCATGCAAACTAACACAACCAGCTAAAATGGAAACAGTCCATTCAAATTCTCTTGCACGTTGCTTAGAGATGACTGTGATTAAGCGGTATGCAAATTGTTGAAATAATATAACAATAGAGTAGTAGACGCATTGAAATTAATGGACATGACTAACTTAGGTCCATTAATTTCAGTAGGTCTACTTTGGGTAAAATTTGGTTGCAGACAACCCATTAAAATTGAGACTACTAGGGTTACCATATTTCAAAAACAAAAAACCAGGACACGCTGAAAGTTGTTGAGCTTTAAAGTCTTTACTTAGACAACCTAAGGCCCAGGGGCCGGATGCAGCCCAATCGTCTTCTCAATCTGGCCCGCAGACAGTCCAGGAATCAGTGTGTTTTTACATGAGTAGAATGTGTCCTTTTATTTAAAACTAACTGTACCTGGCCACGCGTTGCTGTGGCTCAGTCTGTAAAATGGAAAAGAAAGGAGAAAGCGCACGTTTCTAATATGTTCAGATTCTGTCTGAAAACACGTGCTGTGATTTCATGCCTATCCGCCGGCGATTGTCCAGGAAGTAAGAGCTGTTGTATATCGTCTCAAGCTGGATTGCATGTGAATGTAATGACTAGGTCTGGATGACTGTAGTGACGAACATATGCAATTGCATCTTGAGCGTACACATGCATATGACATGGACTGCCTATATATGAAGATGGCAAAATCGTTAGTCTTCCAACTTGTATTACCGTCATTTACAACTGCATCTCGCAAATGAACGTATTCTTCAGAGCGAAGCTTGGTCTGATTCAAACGGATTAATATCAAACGTTCTGTTTCTATTATTGCATACATATCTATGATGTATTGGTGAAACAATTGACGGCATTTCAAAATGTGATTGTCTTCATTCTCTCGAATCATTAATCGGTATGAATAATAGTTCATTGCGCAGCATTTCATATTTGTTTCTTGGCCACTGACTGGATTTATCATCTTAATGTTGAAGTGATAGCCACCTGCACCATCCCAAAAAATGATTGGATATTGCAGTGCATCGTAGCATCGATGAGTTTCTGGAACTTTTTCAATTGATCGTTTCTCTGATGAAGAACAATATCTCTAGGTTGGAATTGATCTCCGACTATAACAATTGGCACTTCGTCTATAGTTGGAGCATTGAATCTTCGCACATGTTCTCCATCAGGTGTTTTGTCAGCATGAATAACAATCTTGTGTATATCAGATGGCATCATGTCAATTGCTGTTTGTTCAAAATGCACTAAATTGTTTTTTGTGTGTGAATAAGTTCTTGTAGTTGGGAAACGATGGACCTTTTTATGCTGGTAGAAATTCCGCAGCGCACATTCAATTCATCATTGCCACCACCAATGAAATACATTTGTAGGAATTTATGTTGACATTCTGGGAACGGAAGCAGGGAGCCGGCTTTATGATAAATTTGTCCTTTCACTTTGAAAGTTGGCATGAATTGAGCTGTTACGATTTCTGCGCCGAACGACGTCATTTGGAAGCATGAGTTGTACAGTATTTCCTGATGTTAGATTGGAAATGCTTTGATTTGGCGGTATATCCGGCAAGCAAAGTTTTTAATGGCTCTGGCAGTTCTCTAAGTTTAGGCAGTTTAATTTTTCTGGCAAGGCAACACATTCCTTTTGCTTCTCCATTAAATTTCAGAGCCTTGCAATAAGGACACACTCATAGTGTCGATAGGAACATGCCGGTTCAGGACTTCGAGTTGACCGTGCGGCCATTTCAGGCAGAGATCCCTTCAGCTGAAGGGACTGCGATGCATCAAAGGCAGGGGGAAATGCTACAGCGCAGCGGACCACCAAAAGAACCCCAAATCGGGCGTTTTGGGGACTTGGGATCCGGCGGGCACAAGAAGCGAGCTCCCCCCTCCCCGGCAAGCTCTGTTTTGAGCCCCGAGAGCGAGGCGGTCTGAGCCGCAGTGCATTGGATACAACACTCCCTTTGATGACACTAAGCTGCAGGCTTGAATGGCAACATCAGTCAATTCTTCTAATTTGAATATCAAAATAAGGACTGTACCTTTTGGTTACTGGATTAAATTGTAAAAATCTGGCCACGGGAGAGGGATTTAAAAACAGAAGTTGATCCCTATCCACTGAAACAATTAAAAGGTAGTTGCGTGTACCGAAGCCAGAAAAAAAAGATTTAGAAGCAATTAAACCTCCTAATATTGAACGTTAAATTTCCCCCGTGAGGCAGGGTAAGGGGGAACAGGTTAAATTCATTTAAATCCCTGCGAAGTTATGAAATTTGGACTGAAAGCGGTACCCTATTCAGATCAGCGAGAGGCCATTGTGACATCACAATAGAGGGATACTGTTAACTTTCGTTTCCTGGGTGGAGGTTTTGATGCTATTGTGGAGACTGGAACTGATACTTAACTTTCATTTTTCAAGTTGGGAAATACAAGCTTCACCATTCCCTGTTTTTTAAACCCTCCTGTGTCCTCTAATACGGAGAGATGCTAACAAATAACACAACATCGGACTTTCATGAGACAGTTATCAGTTTGTTGCTGGAAATCAAAAAGGAGGTGAAAGCATTTAAAGAGGAGAATCAAAAGTTTAAGGACTGCTTTGAGGACTCAGAAAAAGGAATGCAAAATGGAGCAATGAAGAAAAAGGAGATGAAAATTGAGGATTTAAGTGTTGCTGAGAAAGTAACAATTTATGAAGAAGGAGAAGATTGGGATGTGAGAAAAATCTGCCAAAAAGCAGCAAAGGACTTTGGTTTCACCCAGAAGAGAGAGCAAGGAGTATATCTGAGATGGAGTTTGGACTTTGAAATTGAAAAGGTTACTAGCAGAGGCGGGATGAACAAGGAACTGGTGGTGTTTGGGGGCAGCAGGGGGGAAAGGCTGATTTTTGGGTTGGAAAACATTTTAGACTGAGAGTGGGCTGAAATTAAAATTATGTTATTTTCTTTTTTCTAAAGGATAAATTTGGATTGAAAACTGATTGGATGGTTATAGATATAAGTATGTTTAAACATGTTAATTTTTATGGAATGAGCCAATTTGAAGTGGAATTGCAAGAAAATTTGAATAAGTAAATTTTAAAATATGGAAATATTGGAATTATGGATATCAGTGGAGGTGGATATAGGATGTAGGGTTAGAGGTGATAGTTTAGATTAAATAAGATAATCGCTAATGTTAAGATGTGAGGAATTAATAGTAAAGGATAGAATTTTAAGAATATTTTAAGATATAATCCTGTGATTGCGGAGCACGGAGTCATGTTTGCTGCTAATCTGCTGTTTCTTGTTGACGTCTTTCAGTCACTCTCAGCCTGTCACATTCATTCTGCTGATAACGAAGCAGATCTGAAGCTGCAGAACGCGCTCGCCATGCTTGCAAGCGTGCATCCTCAAGTCTAGCTGCATGTGGCTCTGCTGATTCTTCGGCACGTATTTGAGCCATTCTTCATCTGTTTCGCTCATTCGCTGATGCCCGTTCTTCTTCAGTTTGATTTGCAATTACTCGTCGCACTGCTTCCGCTCTGCAAGTACAACGACCTAAGTTTGATCTTCTGCGAGGCTTTATTTTGATAAACTAAAGCAGATCGATTGAACAGAAAAAGAAGAAAGAAAGCTATAACAAAAACATATAAAATTGCAAAACATTAAAAAAGGAAAAAACATGAACTAAAAAAATGCTAACGAAATATTTCAATTCAAACCAGATCAATCGACACAGCTCAGTTTCACCACCAATTGCACTGAAAAATAAGAAAAACAGTTTAAATAGAAATGAAAAACAATGAAAAAATATAAATATAATCTATACTAACGAAATGAACGGTATCGTAAACGACACAGCTCAATTCCAACGCAATGTCACACGAAATAATTAAATCAAAATTAAAATAATCAAAATTATGAAAATTCAATTTAATGCAATCGAAAACATGGAATCGTAAAATTAAAAATTTGGAAATCGTAAATGCATCGTAAATCAGAAACATTGAATAGGAATCGGTAAATATTTAGTATAGCGTGTGTTGCTTTTACTTCCAATAGATGGCGCTTTTTTCAAAAAAGCATGTTTTTACCTATCACAGGTGTGACATCTATATAATAGTAGGTATATAAAAACACGCACGTATTCGAGTAGGTATATAAAAACGCGTGTATTCGAATGCAGCCTGTCAAAATTTCAAAGCAATCGGTGAAGAACTTTCGGATATTTAAGATTTTGAGCAAATGAACAGTTACATTCTTATTTTCTTTTTCAGTGCAATCAGTCTGCTTTAGTTCATCAAAATAATGCCTCGCAGAAGATCAGACTTAGGTCGTCGTACTCGCAGAGCGGAAGCAAAGCGACGAGTAATTGCAAATCAAACTGAGGAAGAACGGGCATCAGCGAATGAGCGAAACAGACGAAGAAAGGCTCAAAGACGTGCCGAAGAATCAGCAGAGCGACGTGCAGCCAGACTTGAGGATGCACGGTTGCGAACACGGCGAGTGCGTTCTGCAGCTTCAAAACTGCTTCGTTATCAACAGAATGAACGCAACAGACTGAGAGTGGCTGAAAGACGTCAACGAGAAACAGCAGATCAGCGTCAAACACAACTCCGTGCTCAGCAATCACGGGATTACAATCGCTTTGCGTTCTGGTACAACCCAGCTGATGATTATAGTTTGAGCTAGCAGTTTCTCATCAGCACTATGACTGAAGTGTATCCTTATTGCAAGGCTCTGAGCATGACTCAGTCGGTTAAATGGAAAAGAAAGAAAAGAGAAAGTACACATTTCTAATATGTTTAATTTCACAATGGTTGTGGGTATACAATATTTTTTGTTGTTGAATTGTCTGTGGAGATATAGAGATTGTCTGGTTTGCTGATTTTAGAACAGGGAACATAGAATTGTCCATGTGAGAAGTAATCCGTGTCTAGATCCATTCCAAACCGTTCAATTCCAAAGATTGGCCCTGAGGTTTGTTGATAGATAAGACACACACACACTGCCCCTCCCCCCCACCCTCAGAATTCCCCTTCATTTTGCAGACAATCATTCCCCCCCCCCAAAAGACTCCCCCACCCACGCGTTATGGAAAAGCTCCCCACCCCACTCACCTCCAAAATAAACCATGGACAAGCCCCGCCCCGCCCAATTCATCCTCCCCAAAGCCATGCCCCTCCTCCACTCAGCGCCCCTGTTCCCCAGCCGCATGATGTCACAACACCCCTCTCTCTGGTCCCCCCACCGTGTGACGTCCCACGTGACATCACCCGCCACCTCGACCCCTCTCTCTCTCCCCCTCGCATACCTCATGCACATCTTGGAGAGGGCCTGGCCGCTTCCCCCAGCGGGTCCTAGCGGGCGAGGGGGCAGGTGGCCCAGCTGCAGCTGCTTCTCCAAGGCGGACATGGCAAGGGCGGCAGGGAGGGGCGAGGCGTCGGTGGCGAAGGGGCAGGATCCGGCCCCCACCCTCCCAGAAGGAGCCGCCAGCCAGCCGCTCCCAGCAGCCTCTGCGCACTCGTGCTGGAAGGACGCCACCCTGTGCCCCAAGGCATCCTGGGAGTAAAATATTTAGTATAGCATGTGTTGCTTTGACATCCAACAGATGGCACTGTTTTTCAAAACAGCATGTTTTTACCTGTCACAGGTATGACATCTATATAATATAGGTATATAAAAACATGCACGTATTCGATTGCAACGTTGTGTCAAAATTTCAAAGCAATTGGTGAAGAACTTTTGGCGATTAAGATTTTGAACAAACGAATATTTACATTTTTATTTATATATACAGTGGTACCTCGGTTTACGAACACCTCGGTTTACGAACCATCAAAACCCGGAAGTAAGTAACCCGAGGTTTCCGAGGCCCATGAAGGCCTCCATGGAGGCATCGGAAGCGCTCCGATGCCTTCACGGAGGCAAACTGTGCGGAAAGAAGCCTTTCCCCCATGCAAGTGCCCTGCGCTGCGGCCGCGTCTCATTTAAGGCGGCTGAGAACAGCGCGGGAAACCGGGGGGGTTTCCCTTTGGAAGCTCTTACAGCGCGCTTAGAAAAGGGCTCCCAGCAGCAGCAGCAGCAACAGCAGTGAGAGGCTTGGCGAGGCGTTTCGCTGCACGGCGGTGGCGGCGCTTGCAGCTCTCCTTCCCTCTCTCTCCGCGGTGCCGGCTGGGCGACCTTCCTCCTTCTCAGCGCAGCAGCCGCTGCCACCACCAGACGCCACCACCAGCAAGTGCCGTGGGGTTGGTCTGTGGTCTGTAGGGAGGGCTGTGTCAGCAGCAGCGGGGGCCATGGGGGTTTGGCCTGCCTTGCAGAATTTTTGTTTGGAAGGCGAGGTGCGGTTTGTGGGGGTGGCAAGGGGGGGTTGTTTAGTGGGGGGTTTGCAGCGGAGGTCAGGTTTGTGGGGGTGGTGCCAGAGTTGTTGGTTGGCTAGTGGGGTGTTTGCGGGCGTTTGTTGGACTCGGCGTATCTCCCGCCGTCTGACTTTTAGAGGTAACGGCCGTTTTGGCGGTTATAGCTTGTCGTGGGGTGTGTGACGTCGTCCTGCCCTCAAAGACGCAGCTTCTTTCTATTGGATGCTGCTGGAGTCTTCAGAGCTTTTGCTGCTGACGTCTAATAGGTGCGCCACTTTTTTGTGTTTAATCATTATGTTAGGTGTGGTTTTCTGAAAAATTATTTATGCCAGATCCCTCCCTGATGGGCATGGAACGATGTGTCCAAATTTGATGCAATTCGGTTCAGCGGTTACGGTGCTGCTCCTTCAGTGTTGAACTTCTCACTCTCATTGCTAAAGGAGTACACCTCAGTCACAATTTCTGTTATACTGGCTAGAGATTGGGGGGGGGGGAAGCTGTGAAATCCTTGTGTTTCCTTGATCACCTTCGCTCTTTCAAAGTGTCATTTTAGGAACATTTCTTCTTTTCTGTACTCATTTGTTGAAAATAAGAACTAGATAGAAGGAATGTTATAATGGCACCAGTTAAAGAGTTCCCACAGTGTCATAATTTGGTTTGATGTGTATTTTGTTGTAATCTTCATGAAATGAAGTACTAGCAATAATTCTTTCAAAGCAATACTGTATAAATATGATAGCATGTATCACAGCCAACGTACAGTTACAATTTAAATGACTGAAGAAAAGCAAAGTAATAGCAAGTGTTTCAAACAAACAAACCAGTTTTTAAACTTTCAATTTAGCAGTTGTTCTAAATAGGCAGTGGGCCAATTCCTCAAACACATTCAGCATCATGGCTTTGTGGAAGATCTGACAATATTTACTCTTTACTTTAGTTATTAAATAATATTTATCATCTGTCCTCTCATCTGTTCTCAGTTAGGACACAGATAAAAACAAACAAATAATAAACATCATGTTGAAATACACCATTGAACATTAGAGCAGGTTAAAACAACCATCAACTTTACAAAACTTGAAAGGCCTGGGTGAAATGATAATGCTCTTGGAACTGGCTGTACCTGTAAGGGAAGGGCTGTCCCCATTTGGGAAGTCACCACATTGAAGGCCCTGCCATGCACTACCACATAGCCACGTTCCCACAGCGGTAGAATGCAGAGAAGAGAACCTTCCAATCTCGGTACACAGGCAGGGCTGGTATTTGACCAGCCTTAGGCAGGTGTTGAACACTTCCAAGCATGATCAAGGAGTGGGGGCCGCTAGAATGCATAAGGAAACCACTACTGTCAGAGGCATTATGCCTGTCAGTTGCTGGAAACGGGGGTGGGGGTGGGTGGAGGGAAGAGTGTCCTTGTGCTCATGTCCACTTGCAGGCTTCTTACATGCATCTGGTTTGCCACCACGATGATCCAGCAGGGCTCTTCTTACATTTATTGAATGTGGAGAGAGTTCCCAGAGGGGAGGAAGTTTGAGATTGGACCAATAGCATATATTTTCCTGGCTTAGGCCTCAGTTCTTCATTTCCGCACAAAATACAGTTTGACAAATTCTCTTTTCTTCTCCCCCACCCCCAGGATGGCAGACACAGACCTATTTATGGAATGTGAGGAGGAGGAGCTGGAGCCGTGGCAGAAGATCAGCGATGTGATCGAGGACTCTGTGGTTGAAGATTACAATTCAGTTGACAGAACTGCTACAGGTAATGATCCTCTTCCTTTCCTTCTTTTAAAAAACCAAATCAAACAAAACTCGTGTAAGATGATACACAAATTCTTCATTACGTTTATGGCAGTTTTCATTTCGGGTGGTATGCCATCCATACCCATTTTAAATAATTCATCTGCCTTCCAATCTGATGTACTGCAGCATTCATTTTCCAAATGCTTAAAAAAGAAATCTTGCTTTTTTTTGTTTCTGTGTTTTGCCATTTTCATAATACAGGAATTGAGCCTTTATGTATGTCCCTTGCAGGTGGGCATGGAACAAGAGTTTCCTGGAATTTGACAATTAATTCATAAGAGAAACATGGGCAGCTGCCTTATACCCAGACAGAATTGATCTGTATAACTCCAACTCCACACTGACTCTAGTTGCTCTGCAGGGTTTCAGATGGGACATTCCCAGCCCTACCTGGAGATGGTGGGGGTGGGATTGAACCTGGGACCTTCTGCATGCAAAGCAGATGTTATACCACTAAGCTGTGGTCCTTCCCGAATTATCCTTATTACTAGCAAAAGACTTCTCAAGTCTTGACGAAGCAGAGAGTTCCAGTACTCTTCTCCGACCAGGCTTTTTACTAAATGTTAGCAATTCTATTAATTTCAACAGTGATGTGGTTTTAAGGGTTTGGGGAGTTATCATCTTTCTTCTGCTGACAGATTTTAATGTTGTTTATGGGAACCCTTTTCGCACAGCTTTGTAAAATGGCTGTTGATAAAATGGCTACATAAAATGGCTATAACCACATAAAAACCACATAAAATGGCTATGTGGTTGTATTTATGGATTTTTAAATTGTATTTCCTATTTTGTATCTTGTAATTCACCTTAAAGACTTTGGTGGGAGCAATGCACACAGTTAATAAATAATAGCCATAGCCAGGTGCCCTTGAGAAGCCCACAAGCAGCACCTGAGTGTGACAGCACCTCTCCCCATTTATAACTTCCAACAGCTGGTATTCAACGGCATCCTGTCTTCCAGCAGTGGAGGGTAGTTGTACAAAGCTGTTGTGGTTAGCGGGCCTTTGATAGCATTATTCTTCCATGAATTTGGCCAGTCCCCTTTTAAGGCTGTCTTAAGTTGGTGGCCATCACCCCTTCTTGTGGTAGTGAACTCTACAGTTAAACTATGTGCTGTTTGAAGAAGTCGTTCCTTTTGTCTGTCCTTAACCTTCCCCCAATGCAGCTTCCTTGGATGGCCCTGAGTTTCAGTATTATGAGATATCAAGAAAAACTTACCCTTCTCCACAGCATGTATTGTTTTATGCAGCTTGTATCATGCCCCTTATTCACCCTTTTTCTCAACTTAAAAAACCTTAAATGTTATAACCTTTCCTGGAAAGAGAGTTGTCCAGTATTGCACACATAGTCCTGGCCATTTTGCTTGCCCTTTTCTGGCTCTACAATATCCTTTTTGAGGTGTGGTAACTAACCAGAACTGTTTCACAGTGTTTCCAGTGTGGTTCCATTATAGATTTGTTTAAGAATGCTATGATATTGGTAGTTTTATCTTCAACCCCTTTACCAATGGAATTCAGTCTCTGTTCTTTAGTCTTACATGCAAAGACAAAAAACAACAACCCATTATTCCTTCCCTAGCTATTAATGTCCTTGTGGGTGTAACAGATTGGCACATTTAATAGCTTGTCTTCTTGTCTGGCTGTTCTGATTTGCTCCTTCCCTGCCTTCTGGCTGATATAAAGAATAGCTTCAATTTGAGATTGATATGTGAGACTTAGGTCTTAGATTCTGAGAAGCAGCTGATGAGATGTTTGATCTTTTTCTGGGCTGTATGATTGCAGGTACATAAGAACAACCCTGCTAGATCAGGCCAATGGCCTGTTCTCACGGTGCCTAACTGGATTCCTATGGGAAACCTGCAAGCAAGACTCAAACACAAGAGTCTTCTCCCCTCCTGTGGCTTCCAGGAACTGGTATTCAAGAAGCATTGCTGCTTCTGTCTGTGCAGGCAGAGCCTAGTCATTGTGGCTGGTAACCATTGATGTCCTTGTCCTTCAAGAATTTGTCCAGACCTCTCTTAAAGCCATCCATCTTGGTGGCTATCATTGCCTGCTGTGGGAGCGAGTTCCATAGTCTATGCACTGCATGAAGAAGTACTTTCTTTTATCTGTCCAGTGTTTGACTCGTTGGATATCCCCAAGTTCTAAGGCTATGAGAGAGAGAGAGAGAGAGAGAGAGAGAGAGAGAGAGAGAGAGAGAGAGAGAGAGAGAGAGAAGCTATTCTCTAAACCTTTGGGCCCATCTAGCTCAGTATCATCTACACTGACTGTTTCAGTTCTCCAGAGTTTCAGACAATATGCCTTTCCCAGCCTTACCTGAACATGCGGAAGTTTGAACCTAGGACTTTCTGCATGCAAAGCAGATGACCCACCACCAAACTATGGACCTTCCCTTAAAAATAATAGCAAGATTCCAAACCCCATGGTTCTGGAAAGGTCAATAGGAAGCTGCCCTATACCAAACCAGACCATTTGTCCATCTAGCTTAGTATTATCTACGCCAACTGGCAGCAGCTCTCCAGAGTTTCAGGTAGGGACATTCCCATCCTGCTTCTGCACAGGAAACCCAATATGTCCCTGCACGTAGAAAGCTATCACCTTTCACCCTCAGCCATGACATGTTAATTTTCTCTGCGCTGGGATTATTGGTTTGTTTACTTTCAGTGGAGGATCACTCTTCATGCTGAAGGTGGGGATTCATTCATCTGATTGGATTCTCCTCTAATAAAGAATGAATCCTTGCATATAGGCAACTAGTATAAAAGGGTGAGATAAGGCTCCATCATATACTGATTTTCTGACTGCAGGGATTTTTATTTTATTTTCAGTAAATTTATTTATTTATTTATTTATTTATTGCTTTGGTATGGAGGATCATTCCATCCTGTTAGTTCCCTTGCAGTGCTGCTGCACTGATTTTCAGATCCAGAGCCTTTCATTGTTGGCAAATACTTTTCACAAAATTTATGTACTGCTTCATTGTAAGAAAGAACAAAAAATCTCAAACTGGTTTACAGAAATAATAAAACAATGAAATTATCAGTAAGAATAGTTAAAGGGAACTGTTTAAAACATTAAAACAATACAGTGGTCTCTCGACTTACAAACTTAATCCGTTCCGAATGCACATTCGTAGGGCGAAAATTTTGTAAGTCGAAAAGCGGATTCCCATAGGAAAAAAATATTCGGAAAAATTCGTAAGTCAAGGAAACCACATTTAAAAATTCGTAAGTCGAGGAAACCGCATTTAAAACCGCCAATGGTTTCCGTTCAGATGTAGAAAAATTCGTAAGCGTGCGGCCATTTGTCCCATTTGTAAGTCGAAAACTTCGGATGTCAAGTAATTCATAAGTCGAGGGACCACTGTAATTAGAATCAATGACAAGCTAAATACCAGATGTCTAGATAGGCTTTGCATAAACAAAAATGGTTGCTTTAGCAGGTGCCGAAAGGAATAGAGTGAAGGTGCCTTCCTGGTGTCAATTAGTCACTGCACGAGGAGCTAAGCCATGTGGATATCCTCTCTGTTCGTACCTGCAGGCAGTAAACCATTTTGCGTTTCCTTCCCGGCAGTTTCGGTGAGCGTGCAGCCAGTTGCCACCCCAATGCCGATCGTTGCTCACGCATCCATTGGTGGCGGCCTCACAACCTCCACATCTGTCAGCGGCAGCGGGGGACCCAACAGCGACAGCACAAAGAAGACGCTGGTGACACTTTTTGCAAACAACAGCGGTAAGGGGAGAGGCTTTGGAAGGGAGAATCTTGGTTTGGGGGCAAGTGTTAGGATCTGCAGGCCACACACTTCAGACATCCCACTCACCCAAATACCGTATTTTTCACTCCATAGGATGCACCTAGTTTTTAGAGTAGGAAAACAAGAAAAAAAATCTTGCTTTCTTAAATTGTCCTAGTCATAGCAGCCAACTCCTAGAGGCCTAGGTGCCTTCCCCTCCCCCAATTGTCAGCTCACAGTTGTGCAGCTTTTTTGCAAAGGGGGAAAGCTCCATTTTTGAGGATCAGCTCAAAGTTGTTAAGCTTACCTTGCAAAGGGAAAAAATCCTGTTTTTATGGGGTTCAACTCACAGTTCTTCAGCTTCTCTAGGAAAGGAAAAGGACCCATTTCTACAGTTTCCAGACAGATAATCTAATCAGCTAGTCACATGTCACTGGGGAAACAAGCAGCCTCTCTGCAGACAACAGGCCTGGGCAAGGGGCTGGAAGAGAGATAGCTCCCTTATCTCCCTCCCCGATCTATTGCAATCAGATGCTGAGCAGGTCCTTTCAATACTCCCTTTCCCTCTTGTTAGCCTTTAGCTATATATATATATCAAAATCTGCCTTTTGCCTCTGGGCAATTCGGCTCCAGGGACCATGCATTCACTCCATAAGACACATAGACATGTCCGCTTACTTTTTAGGAGGAAAAAAGTGCATCTCATGAAGCGAAAAATACGGTACTTTGCCAAGGAAAATGGGATTCTGTTGCCAGTACAAATCCCGCCAATTAAGTAAATGACTCACTTTCCCATTTGTCACATTCATGCTATGATGCCACTTTAAGCAGTTCTGGTTTCCCTCAAATAATCCTGGGAATCCCTGCTGGAGCGCCATTTTGCATCTGACTCCACTTCCAGTCCTCCAAGCCACTGTTTGGCCCTGGAGTGACAAAGCTGATCCCACAAGAGCTGGAAGTTGTAGGGCAAGTGACAGTGATGATTTTGCCCAATTGTCCTTCTCTTTTGTCCAGCTGGCACTCCTCTTGTTCAGCAAGGCGGGCAGCCTCTGATCCTCACACAGAACCCAGGCTCTGGCCTCAGCACGGTGATGACCCAACCAGTCCTCCGGCCTGTGCAGGTCATGCAGAACGCCAACCATGTGACCAATTCCCCGGTAACCAGTCAGCCCATCTTCATCACGACTCAGGTGAGGGAGGGGCAGCATCTCTTCTACCTCTTGATTCCAGTTGCTGTGGGGGCAGTCAACAGGGTATACCCCCCTTCTTGCCCAGCTTATGGGTTTTCCAAAGGCATCTCATTGGCTCTTGCAGGAAATACAGGGTGGCCGCAAAGTAGGTATACAGTTGAATCAGTGAAATTCATCACAAGAGATTATATGGGTACACATCGCTGACACACAACAAAGTGGCAGTTAAATTTCAGGCTGGCAGTTGGAAAGAATAGTGGAGTCAGATAAAAGGATTATTATACTGTTATTGTGAATGATGACAGCGAACTTGAATCAAGAACAAAGAAAGTGGATTCTAAAGCAGTAGACTGTTGGAGCACTCTGCATGTTGCCACATTGAGGATCCAACAGAGCTCTTCTTCTGTTGATAACTCTCTATGAGTACCTGGCCTATTCCTGGTTTGTTTATATGCAGGTGTGTAGTTAATTTATTTCTTTTTCACATTTGGAGCTGGTGGATGGTACCATTGGCCTGTCACTGTGTTCCATGGTAGACTTGGATTGGGATAGCAGGATGACACCTTGATCAATGAGCTGACTGAAATGCTAAGAGAAGCCACTCATCCCCAGAGCTGTGTACACTTTTTACTCTTTGTAATAATAATTCTGAAACCTCTGTGCCAGTCAGCACAATGCTGTGTTTAAACATTTCTGCACTATTTATTTGTACAATTTGTATTCCATTTAACTGCTAAAAACATTTGTGTTTAGACAAGTCTACCCAGGTCCCTTAGTTCCTGTGGAATTGCAGCATGCAACAGTTCTCATTGTCTGCACCCAAGTCTGCTGCTGAGATAAGCCTGTAAAGCCACTTCTTTTTGCATGCACGTTGCAGGGTTTCCCCGTGCGGAACGTCCGGCCTGTGCAGAACGCGATGAACCAGGTTGGGATTGTCCTGAATGTACAGCAAGGCCAGACAGTGCGGCCCATTACCCTTGTCCCAGGTAAGGCAGAGGCTGGAACTGTGAAAGTGAGGAGGGGTCAGGCTGTTGGGCCAGTAGGTGTCAAAAGGGAAGAAAAGAGGCCCAGGAAATTTCCCTCCAGCACCAGAGTATGGGCTGCAGAGGCAGGGCTATGCAAAAAGCTTCACTTTGAAGGTACAGAGCTCCTATGCACCTGTCTCTCTCTAGCCAAAGACAGTGTGATGGCTATATTATCTTCATATATATAATCCTAGAGGTTCGCTTATCTAGCATCTTTCTGCCTCATTTGGGTTTACCAAAAATGCAGCTTATCAAAGGCAAGACAAAGGCTTATCAAAGGCAGGACAAAAAGTGCAGGAGCAGAAGGAGGGTAACAGGAGGTGGAGGACAGTGGAGCCGCACCAGGTCTCAGCCACAAAACCAGTTTGCACTGCATGGTAAACCAGGATTCATGACTTACCAAAGTCATGGCTTAAAGTCTGCAGGGTTTTTTTCCTGTGTACTTCTGTTAAAAGCAAGAGAAAGGGCATTTTCCATGCTGGGGGTAGGAAAGACTGCCTTCTTTTGGATTATGGGTGGGGAAAATCTGTGGCCCTCCAAATGTTGCTGGACTCCCAACCCCTCATCCCTGCCCAATGGCCATTCTCACTGCTGGAAGTTGTGGTCCAACAGCAGTTAGAGGACCACAGGCCATCTCCCCCCACCCCTGGTTGCGGCCTGTGAAGTTTGTGTCATACAGACATTAAAAATAAGATCATTAAAATCCATTTTTAAATCTATCAAACATCAACAGCCCAATATGTAATTGTTTTAGAGAATTGTACAAATCATGTTTATGCAAATATGAGCGAGTTGTTTTAAACTGTTTTTAATATTGTGTTTTAGTGTTGTAACCCGCCCTTGGACCTTAGGGTGAAGGGCAGGTAATAAATGTCTTCCAAGCTTAATATTTCCTAGATTCCTGTTGGAATGATCTACGAAGTATGGCCATCTCTCAACCAATGTCTGTAACGTATTGGATCGAGGAAGATATGTTTGCAGGATAGATGCATTTAATAAAAAACAACAACACACAAAACAAAAACCCTGGTTAATCGCAGCCAGAAATTGAGAGACTCCTGTTCCATCTATATGGAGATGGCTCAAAAGTGCCTTGAGTTAGCATAAATGGGCTAGTTGACTGATTTGCCCCATAAGCGAAAGGGCACTTCATTATAACAGCAGTAATAATTTTTCCAGGAGAGTCTCAAGGACTGATTAGAATTACTAGAAGTAATGGAAATGAACAAGCTGACTGATTTGATCCGTCGGAGGAATGGCACCTCCTTAATAGTTTTGTTTTAGGAGAGTCTCAAGGATCGATGGGACGGTAATGGTGCCCTCCTTTCCTTTGCAGCCCCAGGCACTCAGTTTGTGAAGCCTGCAGTCGGCGTCCCTCAGGTTTTCTCGCAAATGGCCCAGGTGAGACCTGGTCCGGCCATGCCGGTCCGGCCATCTTCCAACACGTTCACGACGGTCATTCCAGCCACCCTTACCATCCGGAGCACGGTACCACAGTCGCAGGTCCAACCGCAAAGTAAGTCCTCTCCCAGCACCTCCTCCACCACCACCACTCCTACTCCAGCACAGCCAACCGCACTGGGACAGTTAACTGTACAGCAGCCAGGGCAGTCCACTCAAGCTACTAACCCCAAATTAGGTAAGACTTCCCGTGGAGAGGGAAACTAAAAATGAAAGAAAAAGAAAAACCTCATTTGTCTGGAGGAGCTGGGAAACATTGTGGCCCCTGGGTTTTGCTGCAGCCCCTGCATTATGTGGGGCTCATGGCACAGCAAATGCCCTCCTTTGGTCCATCTGATTGGGAGGTGGGCTAAGGAAAAACACTCCCGCTCTACTCCAGGGAAGGGCAAAATGTGAATGTATGCAAAGATAAGAAGAACAGCTTGTGTCGATTAATGATTAATTTTAACCAGTGCATTACAAGACTATTTGTTAATTACATTTTTTTAATTATTCAAAGCATCTCTGCATTTACTCTTCAATTGGAACAGGTGACAATTTTTTTTTAAAAAAATGCCACAATCCCTGCTTCTCAGGTTTACAATCTGAAAAGGTATAGCACAAAAGGAAAAAGGGATGGGGCAGGAAGAAGAAAACCTTCCACTGAAGAACTCAGGATACCATACATGATCCCACTGCCACCATTTCATCCCTCACACAATAAACCTGTGAGATCATTCAAGCTGAGAAAAGATTGGGCCACAGTCACCCAGTAAGCAAGGATTTGAACCTGGGGCACCCCAGCCCAGTATCTCCTGCTTATTAAATGATACAGTCTCTGACATTGTCCTTGTAGCATCCCTGTTAATAACACCTTGCTTACATATATATACAAAAGGTATATACAAAAGTCAATCCATATATACAAAAGTCAATCCATTTGAAGGCCGATGACCAATGGGCTCCATGTTCTTCAGTTGCTTATTACTAGTCCTTAGATGTCAAGTCAAAGGAGGGAAATAAAGTGATATTAAAATCCAGTCTACAAGAGGGAAGGGATAGACCACAGCTTTCCTGTCCCTGCCATTTCCAGCAGACTTACAGGATACGTGTCTCACTCTTGCAGGCCTTTATCTGTCTTTCATTCTAAAAAACTTAGGATATGCTTTATATTGCTCCACCTATAGGATATGCTTTATATTGCTCCACCTATCTCAGAATGGGCAGCAGCTCTCCAGGGTTTCAGATGGGAGTCTTTTTCCCAGCTCAGCCTGGAGATGCCTGGGGTTGCACCTGCGACCTGCCTGCAAAACAGATGCTCTGTCTACTGATTCATCTCTTTTGAAAGGGTGTGTGTGTGTAAGGAATGCACACCAAAACGCAGAAATTGCTTGGGTCTATATTTCCAAAGGGAATGTGTGTTTTTCTATTAACTGCTTTGTCTGCCCTATAACATGCCTTGAAAGCTTGCCAGCCCTCTCCTGCTTTCTCTATCTAACAATAATAATAAAAACATTCTGCTCCATCTCCCTGTTCTTCAACTTAAAAATCCTTGTTTCCCTGACAGTGAGCATTGCAAGTTTCGTGACAGTGAAAAGGCCCGGGGTGACGGGGGAGAACAGCAATGAGGTGGCAAAGCTGGTGAACACCTTGAACACGGTCCCTTCCCTTGGCCAGAGCTCGGGCCCCATTGTGGTCTCCAACAACAGCCCGGCCCATGTCTCTCAGAGAGCAGGCATCTCGGAGTCTTCGTCGCAGAAAGGTAAGCTCTGCCAGCAGCCTGGGCTTGGGCAGATTCCGGCTGTAGCCTTGTCCCAAATCACAGCATCAAGCTTCACTTGCGCCCATTGCACAGAAAACAGGAATTCCCTAGTGACAGAGGAGGGTATTAGGTGTGTGACTCCTCCCACTCACTCTGGAGGTGGTGTCATGCAAATATGCCCTCCCAATTCCTCTCCTATGCGCATGAAAGAGATAGGGGTGCACTATGGGAGGGTTGGCAGACCAGCCTGGACAGCTCTTTTCTCCATTGTTACGTAGGGTGGGAAGGGAGATCCAGGGGAAAGGAAAGGAAAAATGTGACCAGCCCAAGCGAGAAGTTCAAAAAGGTAGTGGAGAGTTGCAGGGCTTCTGGATGCCAGCCATGACCTTTTCTCCTTTTTTCTTCCCATTACAGTCAGCTCCTCCCCCATCCCCGCCTTCGACCTGCAGGACAGCGGGCGGAAAGTCTGTCCCCGGTGCAATGCCCAGTTTAGAGTCACTGAAGCTTTAAGAGGCCATATGTGTGTAAGTAACCCCCTTCCTGAATTATGAGATCAAGGCAGCTGAGAATAAACAGACAAAGGTCTATGCTGTCTGCCCAGAGCAGAAGCTCAGGTAGATGGCTGTTGCTAAAAAACTGGGAGCTCAGGGAGTGGGGCTGTGGTGATGTCACGCTGCAAAGTTGATAGGCAGTGAGATTCAGGACTGAAAGGAGAAAGGACCTTTGTTTAAGCAAATTCACAGTTGGAGGCAGGGATGCTTCTGAATACTAGTTGCTGGAATGGATGGGTTTCCCATCTGGTTGGCCACTGTGAGAACAGGATGCTGGGCTTACATTCATATATTAACCTTAACTCAAGGACCTCCTCCTTATTTCCTCAGTACTGCTGCCCTGAAATGGTGGAGTTCCTGAAGAAAGGGAAGCCCCTGGAGTCTGAACCAAATATCCAAGCCCCCAAGCCCCCTTCCCCGGAGAAAGCAGCCGCCGTCGCTTCGCCCCCCTCCTCCACCCCCATCCCCGCCCTCTCGCCGCCAGCCAAAGTCTCTGAGCACAGCGACGGCACGGGCGACGGGGCGCAGAGCAAGCTGATAATGCTGGTGGACGACTTCTACTACGGCCGGGACGGCGGGAAGGTGAACCAGCTGCTCAACTTCCCCAAGGTGCCAACGTCCTTCCGCTGCCCGCACTGCACCAAGAGGCTCAAGAACAACATCCGGTAAAATGGTGATGGGTGAAGCATTGTCAGGGAGGGGAGGAAGGAAGGGCTGCTGCAAAGCCAGCCAGAGGAGGAGGTGTAGCCCTCTGGAAGGTGCTGGGGTGTGTGTGTCGTGGGACTCCAGCATCAGCTGGAGAGCCACAGACTCCCCCCTCTGGTCTTAGATAGAGCCAGCCCAATTTAAGGAGGTTTATCTGTTGTGTTTGTCTGCTAGCCTTGATGGGCATGCTCTGTCTCCACAGACAGAGCCAGTAATGTTTCTGGATTCCAGTTGCTGGGAACTGCAGGAGGGAAGAAGGCTCTTGTGCTCGGGTCCCGTTTGAGGATTTGCAAAGGCCAAAGGGGGCCTATCTCCTTCCAGCATCCCCTTTCCCACAGTGGCCAACCAGGGTGCCTCTTCCAGGAAGCCCACGAGCAGGACACAAGCCCAGTGCCACCATTCCCTAACAACCAATATTCAGAGAGGCACATTTCGCACTCGGAGCTGCTGTCTGCAGTGAGCAGCAAGGGGAAACAGGCAGGAAGAGATTTGTCGTCGTCGTCATCCCCCGCCGCCGCCGCCCTGAAGTAACCACAGAAATGTCTTCTCCTCCCCCCCCCCTTCCAGGTTTATGAACCACATGAAGCACCATGTTGAGCTGGATCAGCAGAACGGTGAGGTGGACGTCCACACCATCTGCCAGCATTGTTACCGGCAGTTTTCTACGCCCTTCCAGCTTCAGTGCCACTTGGAGAATGTACACAGCCCCTACGAATCAACCAGTAAGCTCTACCCCAAAGTGTCTCCCCCGTCTGTCCGTCCGTCCGCCCACCACGAAACATCTCAGCAGGGGGAGATGGGAAGGGTCTCCACGATGGTCACATCCTGCACTGGAAAAATGGCTTCCTTCAGAGGTTCCCGCTTCCTTTGGTGCAGAGGAGGACTGTCCGCTCTGCTCACCAGGGACAGGGGCAGGAAACAGTGGCATTATTTATAGGGTGACCACTTGACTTTGCAGAGTACCAGGAGCTGCTCCCTGCCCCAAGGGGGTTGCAGGAAAGGGGAAGGATTTGCATTTTTGAGATGCATGTAATTAGTTGGTTCCAGGAGAATGGGAAGCTAAAACTAAAACTAAATTATTTTGCAGACACATTTTTGCTTTGCCTGATTTTGTTTCATGACCAACAGAGACCCTTAATAAGGCGTGGGGATGGTAATCTGAGGTTCAATCCAGACTTTGTTCCCGGGCCAGGCTCTGCAAGCCTTCTGCAGTTTGGGGTGGCATCTGAATCCTCCTGGCATCCCCCTTTTTGACAGACTCCCTCTTGCATTACAGCGAAATGCAAGATCTGTGAATGGGCTTTCGAGAGTGAGCCCATGTTCTTGCAGCACATGAAGGACACTCACAAGCCAGGGGAGATGCCCTACGTTTGCCAGGTATGGAGAACACCCTCCTCAACAAACTGAGAATTCACACTGGGTCTGGCCAGCTTGCTCTCCCCTTGGTTAGCTACATTGTATTGGGAATAGAACTTCCATGCACAGAGGCAGTCCACCCCTGAATACCAGTTTCTGATGTATGGGAGTTTCTGTGCAGGGGGAGAAAGTGATATGGGAGAGCCATGGCCTTCGCACGCTCCTTATTTATTTATATATCACTTAATTATTATTTTTTAAAAAACCAACAGCCTCAAAGTTGTTTACGAAAATAATTATGAGCTTCCCACATTAACCCATTGCTGAAGGCAAAATGCCAGACAAGAATGGTCCGATCCTTCTCTTGAGAGTTCACAGCCTCCAGCTACCCGTGCTGGAATTTGGAGGGCTTGTATCAGATAGTTACTTTACTTATTGCTCACCTGATTTTAATGCTTATCACTTCTTTCCAAAAACATGCTGTAACAGTGACATATGAGAAATCTGTGACGGTTCATTTCAGCATTGCTGTTGTTGTTTTTTACTGTACTGCAATCTGCAATAGAAAACAAAAACGTCTATCCATGCTTCTGTGCTCATGGCTCCCTCCAGGTCTGCCAGTACCGCTCGTCACTCTACTCTGAAGTAGACAGCCATTTCCGAATGGTCCACGAGGACACGCGGCACCTCCTCTGCCCTTACTGCCTCAAGGTCTTCAAGAACGGCAACGCCTTCCAGCAGCATTTCATGAGGCACCAGGTAAATTCGTCTTGCAGGTGAAGCGCTCACCTGGTCCCCTTGGTGACTGGGAATGTCATGCAGGCCAGCTAAATTCTCTGGGCTTCCTCTGAGCCCTCCTCCTCCTCAGCTCAACCCCTCAGGCCATAGAGGTAGTTGGAGAATGTAACAAAAAGTAAAAACCAAGGGGCCGGTCCACTGTCCCTCAGACCTTGTGAGGGGCCGGACTATATTTTTTTAGTGGGGGGGGGAGTAAATGAATCCCTATGCCCCACAAATAACCCAGAGATGCATTTTAAATAAAAGGACTCATTCTACTCATGTAAAACCTCGCTGATTCCTGGACCGTCCACGGACCAGATTGAGAAGGCGATTGGGCCAGATCTGGCCCGCCGGCCTTAGGCTGCCTACCCATGGGTTAGAATGTCAACCTAGGACCTGGAAGAAACCAGGGTTCAAATCCCTGCTTGGCCATATGGCGCTCCCTGTGGGTGACCTTGGGCCGGTCACTGCCTCTTCGCCTAACCTACCTCACAGGATTGTTGTGGGTATTTAATGGTGGGTAAGAACACCAGCCAAGTGGTGACCACACTGGCCATGTCAGCGACATCTGGAGGGGCCGTGGGTTCCCCACCCTCCCTTTACAACAAAAGCCACTGCCTGCTGCTGTGTCAACGCCGCTTCCATGCCACTCCAATTCCTCCCGCAGAAGAAGAGCATCTATCACTGCAACAAGTGCCGGCTGCAGTTCCTCTTTGCCAAGGACAAGATTGAGCACAAGCTGCAGCACCACAAAACCTTCCGCAAGCCCAAGCAGCTGGAAGGGCTAAAACCAGGCACCAAGGTACAGATGGGGACACCTGGGGGAGAGAGGGGGGCAGAAGCAGCTGTGCCTCTCTTTTAAATCAAGCCAGGCCTCAGAAACAGACATGCAGTCCTCACTGCACAATCTAGCAGGCAGACATTACTAAAGTTCCCCGTCTATGTGGTTCCCCACGCCACTTTCTTTTCAAGGCACAAACAAAGCAACAGGCAGGCTGGTTGAAATGTTTGTGGACCAGAAACTTGCGTGGACTTGTTTGCATAGTTTCCCTGGGCTCCACACCTGCCTGTAGTGGGTAGAGCGCTGGAGTTGGTCCTGAGAGAGAGCAGGATTCAAATTCTCTCCACCTCCCGCTCCCCCTTCAGCCATGAAGCTCACTAGATGTGATCCTGGCCGGTTACTTGGGAGTGGGTAACCCCTCCTACTTTTCCCAGGGGTGGGGTTATGCAAATGAGGTACAGGCATCATTTGGAGATTTTTTTTCTTTTTGAAACCCCATCTGTATCTGTATAGCACTCAAGTGTTTTCATTGCAGTCTCTCTCCTCTGTGCCACAGGTCACCATCAGGGCCTCCCGAGGGCAGCCGCGGACTGTGCCCTTGTCTGCCAACGACATGCCCCCAGGCCTCCTGCAAGACACCACCTTGCTCTCAGCCTCAGCGGACCCCCAGCCCAACTTCCTGTGCCCACCTTACCAGAGGAACATCCAAAAGAAAGCCGTCAGGAAGATGTCAGAGCTCATTACTTAATTTCCCACTAAAATATCCCTTAGAAATAATAACAATCTGTGGCGGATGGGTGGGGGAAATTGTACAGTTCAGTGGTTCAGATTCTGCAGCTTCCTCCTTACATTCAACAGCTGTTGCTTTACATCACTTTTGTGAGGAAAGTGACTTGACATGGAGGCAGGGGCAGCTTGGAAAGAACGGTTCCTGGAGGGAGTTTTGGGAGCCGCATTTGGCCCTTCGGCCTGAGGTTCCTCCCAACCTCTGGTATAGATGCTTCCCTGCACTGTCCTAGCCAGGAAAGCAAGGAGGAAACCTTCTCTGCTATGAGCTGAACGCCTGGCTAGTTGTGGGATTCCAGCTACAAAATCCAAATCCTGCACTTTGACTTGGGTGCACAATAACCCAAACGTCCTTTACATAATTGCTCATTTAATTTGGTGGTGTTAAAGCAATAGGACTCCATTTTCAAGGTTTTTCTCTTAACCCAATTGTCTGGTCCTTATGGATTAAGGCGATACAGGACAACAAGCCAGGAAGGAGTCCACAGTTGCGGCTCTAGTCTGCTGCTTCGTAAACCATGGTCCAACTCCTGCCAAAGCATCTTGCAACCCTCTTAGCGAAAGCCGCATCATTTGTTGGAACCCAGTCCCTGACCAGCTGCCCCCTTTCTCTCTGTAGGAGCGTCCTTGGTCGGCAAACGTGTCTGGAGTGCAGCTTCGAAATCCCGGATTTCCCAAACCACTTCCCCACCTATGTCCACTGCTCGCTATGCCGCTACAGCACCTGCTGCTCCCGCGCCTATGCTAACCACATGATCAAGTAAGTCAGGCCAGGCAGTTTTCTCTTCCTTCTCTTCTGATCTTTTGGTGCAGCAGCTAACTCTTCCCTTCCGGCTGAAGCGGGAGGGGGCAAGAGTGTGCCTGCTCTTCTCTTTCTGTGGCCTGTGCACCCACTTTTGGTGGGCTGAAGTATTTGCTGGGCCTGGTTAAGGAAGTGGGTGGCTTGTGGGAGTCCATAAGAGTTGCTCTCTTTCCTCATTTGTTTGTTTGCTTGCTCTCTTTTTACCAGCAACCACGTTCCTCGCAAGAGTCCGAAGTACTTGGCCTTGTTCAAAAACTACACTGCTTGGTAAGGCAGAAATTTTCCTGGAAAGATAATTTCCTTTCTTGACCTGCTAGCTAGCACCTTTTTTATGTTCTGATGTGTTGTTCGTCTACACTATGGACCTAAACCTGCCTTAATAATCCTTCTCTCACACCTAATATTTGTAACTCTGGCCCAGTTGGGGGTAGTCAAGCCAAGAATGCATTCTCAGCCTCTTCAGCAATCTACAGTTCCCAGAATTCCTTGCAGGGTGGCTGGAGCTATGACAATTAAAACGAGAGAGATTCGGTTCATGTGCAAGGTTAACCTCGCTATGTTAAAGAAAGTGATGGCAATGACAATGAGGACTTTGCTCTGCCCGCATGCATGTGGTTTGTTTGGAGAGAAGCAAACCATGAATCAGTCACCTGAAGCCTCTGCTGGAGGGCCTCAGGTTGGGAAATGCTGGTTTAGACTATTTTCAGTCTGTGAGCTGAGCTGGTGTTACTACTTGTATTTTTGTAGTGTAGATTTGCCCCATGAGCTTTCCTGTGTGTGATTTATCTCATCACTTTTGTGCTTATCGCAAATGGCAGTTCCTGGGGTCTGGAGGACGAATGCTGTAGAACAGGGGTGGCCAGCTTCCAAGAGACTGTGATCTACTCACAGAGTTAAAAACTGACAGTGATCTACCACCTTTAGGAGGGTTCAGGTCGAGGTTGTTGAGCTTTTTTTAGGAAGGAAGCCCTGTTTTGGGGGCTTCAGGGCAAAGATGTAGAGGGAGCCAAAGTTGCTGAGCTTCTTTAGGGGGAGCCGGTGATCTACCAGTGATCTACCAGTAGATCACAATCTACCTGTTGGACATGCCTGCTGTAGAACCTCAGCTCAAAATGTGTTCACTTGACTCCAGCCTTAGTGGAGAGAGCACTTTGTGGGGTTGGCTCTTCAAACATTGAATTAATAACTTTTTAAACCAGCCCTCCAAGGTCTGTGGTTGTTTTAAAAACCTTGTTTTCTGACATGCTTCATCAGTGAGGCGTAGACAGTTTTCCTGTGTGTTTGTGTGTAATGAATGTGTTGGAATTCTCGGCACTTATAACAAGATCCCCAAAGGATCACATCAAGGGGCTTCAAGTTCCCTACCCTGATGTGATTTATCTTTTGAACAGCTAAATCAAGATGTACAATGCCAGGGCAGGGGTGTGTGTGTGTTGTTGTTTGTCTACAAGGGAAGATGTTTGGGAATCAAATACAGTGGTACCTCGGTTTAAGTACACAATTGGCTCTGGAAGTCTGTACTTAACCTGAAGAGTACTTAACCTGAAGCGAACTTTCCCATTGGAAGTAATGGAAAGTGGATTAATCTGTTCCAGACGGTCCACGGAGTACTTAACCTGAAGCGTTCTTAACCTGAAGCGAACCTTCCCATTGAAAGTAATGGAAAGTGGATTAATCCGTTCCAGACGGGACTGTGGAGTACTTAAACTGAAAGTACTCAAACTGAAGCGTACTTAAACCGCGCTATGACTGTATGCTTGCTGGTGGCAAGATCTTACCACAAGGGATAACCTTCCTTCTTTTCATTTCTCCCTCACAGTGGGGTGCGATTGGCTTGCTCGGCTTGTCTCTTTGCCACATCAGAAGGCGACGCGATGGCCAAGCACCTTGTCTTCAACCCCTCGCACGAATTCAGCAACGTACTCCTACGAGGTGAGGGCTGGAGGGGGCAGGTGGAAATCGGGTGATGTCGCATGGCTCCTCCCAAGTCCTCCATTCCTAGCATTTGCACATTCAAACAGAGTTCCTCACCTAAAAGAATCATCACCACCACATGTGTCTTAAAACCTAAAAAATAAAAAAAATTCCTTCCAGTAGCACCTTAGAGACCAACTAAGTTTGTCATTGGTATGAGCTTTCATGTGCATGCACACTTCTTCACTTCCCCAGGTATCTGAAGAAGTGCATGCACACGAAAGCTCATACCAATGACAAACTTAGTTGGTCTCTAAGGTGCTACTGGAAGGAATTTTTTTGTTTTGTTTCGACTATGGCAGACCAACACGGCTACCTACCTGTAATTATAACCTAGGAAACTGCCTTATACTGGTCCATCTCAGTATTGCCCACACTGACTAGTAGCTGCTTCCCTTGGTTTCAAACTGAGACTCTCTTTTGGGAGAGAGAGAGGCATTTCCTCTCTTATTTTATTGCAAGCCTGTTTGAGCACTTCACTCTTGCCCTTGCTGCAGTTCTACTCCCTCTCCTGACCCCACCATTCCCTTTGCCTTGGTACTTCCTGCCTTTTTGCTCTTCCTTTCTCGACAAGCTCAGAGACTACGATGGAAGCCCTTGGGAGCAGCTGCCTAGGAGACACTGGGTTCAAAAAGCAATGGATCTGTGTTTAATGCTCAGAACGTGTGCACAGAACTTGTCCTTGAGACCACACACATTGGGGTATCAACAAGGGATGAGGAAATAAAGGGAAGGCAATGGTGTCGCCCACTAGATAAGTACAGAAAGGTCCAGAACTCTTCCAGGAAGATCACCAGGCCACAGCGGTACTTGACTGAGGGGCTAGACAGATTTGCAGGCTTGAACAGGAAGGTGCCATCAGGAGACCAAGGCCAGTTTCAGGAAGGCAGAATAGGCAGGGAGAGGATGGGGGAGCTAGTCTGGTGCGTATGGGAACCAGGGAGCGGCAAAGCATGGCATGGCGTCTGTGAGCTGCTTGCAGCTGGTTCTCCTTTGGCTTCCTAAGAGGCAGTTTATATGCTGATAGGAAAGGGTAGTGATGGATTGCTGTGCAGACTCAGGGTATGGCTAATAGTTCCCAGAATGCCCCTGAATTTTCCTCTGCCCCTGTGCTGTGATTCCACCTGTTGCCAGTGACCCTGGCTGGCTGTCCAGTCCCTTTGTGTGTCCCTTATTAACAAGCCGCCTGGGGGCAAGCTCAGCCTCTCAATACTTTTATTTCCTCTTTTTTCTAACAGGTTCCACCTGGAGTTCGCATTCAAGGTAAAGTTTTCCCAATTTTCCTCCCATCTGGGCAGATTCTCTTCTTCTGCCCCTCACCCCGTGTGAGGGATCTTTCTTTTACTGCAAAACTGGCCCTGTTACAAGTGCCACATCATACCCATTCCACATTTGTAAGAAATATTTTATTGTGGCAGCACCCACACTCCAAGACTCCCTGTGTATTGACAGGGAAGGTGACTTCACTGTACTCTTCTTGCTGCCTCCCCAGACGTGCAGAATGTAGATGCATGTTTTAATCTGCTTTTAGTTAATGCTGTGATTTTTCTCTTTTGAATCGTCTTGTGAGTTGTTTTGCATGGTTTTTACTGATAATTTTATTGCTTTATTCTCTTTGTAAACTGCTTTTGAGGACCCCCCCCCCCCCGTTAAGCTTGATGAGATAAAGAAAGAAATACTCAGGGACCTTCCTGGTCTTTCTTTCTCTTTTTCTCCCACCCTTCAGGCCTGCCCAGCCCTTTGACAGAGGCGTGAATGCCCCCAGCTCCACCTACCCGCCAATCAAAGCTGCTACCGTGAACACGGCCTCGCCTCTGCCTGAGGACGAGAAAGAGAAAGAGAAAGAGAAGGAAGCACCTGAAGCTGGCAACAGACCCCCTGTCGTCGCTCCCACTCCAGCTCCCGCCACTATCCAGGAGGATGAAGACGAGTGCTTGAACGTGGAAGATGAGGACAAGGAGCCGCCGGTGAAGGAAGCACCTGAGCCGGCAAGCCGAAAGGAACAGCTCTCAGTGAAGAAGCTACGGGTGGTCCTCTTCGCTCTGTGCTGCAACACAGAGCAGGCGGCGGAGCACTTCAAGAACCCCCCGCGGCGGATCCGGCGCTGGCTTCGGCGGTTCCAGGCTTTCCAGGAAGAGAATGTGGCCTCCCTGTCAGAGGGGAAGTACCTGAGCTTCGAGGCGGAGGAGAAGCTGGCAGAGTGGGTGCTCACCCAGCGGGAGCAGCAGTTGCCGGTCAACGAGGAGACCCTCTTCCAGAAGGCCACGAAGATTGGGCGGTCCTTGGAAGGCGGCTTCAAGATCTCCTATGAGTGGGCCGTCCGCTTCATGCTCCGGCACAACCTCAGCACACACAACCGCCGGGCGGTGGCCCACACTCTCCCCAAGGACGTCGAGGGCAGTGCCAGCTGCTTCATTGAGTTCGTGCAGCGGCAGATCCACACCCAGGACCTGCCTCTATCCATGATAGCCGCCATCGACGAGATCTCCCTCTTCCTGGACGTGGAAGTGCTCTGCAGCGATGACCGGAAGGAGAACGCCTTGCAGACAGTGGGGACGGGGGAGCCCTGGTGTGACGTTGTCCTGGCCATCTTGGCTGACGGGAGCGTGCTGCCCACCCTCGTCTTCTACCGGGGCCGGGTGGAGCAGGCCGCCAATGTCCCGGAGACGATTGTCCTGGAGGTGAAGGAGGGCGGCTACAGCGACGATGAAATCATGGAGTCATGGTCCTCCACGGTGTGGCACAAGCACATAAAGAGCCAGAACAGCAAAGGCATGCTGGTCCTGGATTGCCACCGGACGCACCTCTCTGAAGAGGTCCTCTCCGTGCTGAGCTCCTCCAACACGCTGCCGGCGGTTGTCCCCGCCGGCTGCAGCTCCAAAAACCAGCCGCTGGATGTTTGCATCAAAAGGACCGTGAAAAACTTCTTGCACAAAAAGTGGAAGGAGCAGGCCAAGGAGATGGCTGACTCCACATGCGACTCGGACATCCTCCTCCAGCTGGTCCTGTGCTGGCTGGCCGAGGCGCTCGAGGTCATCAGCGACTGCCCCGAACTGGTCCAGCAGTCCTTCCTGGTGGCCAGTGTGCTCCCAGGCCCCGATGGCACGGCCAACACACCCACCCGCAATGCTGACATGCAGGAGGAGCTCATTGCCTCGCTGGAGGAACAGCTGAAGCTCAACAACGAGCCCCAGGAGGAGGAGGAGGAGGAGGAGGCAGAGCTGCAGGACGGGGCATCGGTTGCGCCAGCCGAGGAATCCACCAACCCCGAGATCCTCCACCAGCTCTTTGAAGGGGAGAGCGAGACAGAATCGTTCTACGGCTTTGAGGATGCTGACTTGGATCTGATGGAAGTCTGAGTGCTTTCCCACTTGATCCAGAGAAAGAGTTCTTTTCCTCTCTCTTTTATATATATATAGATATATATATAAAAGAAAATCAATGTTGGATGAGACCATTTTCACTTCCCTGTGGATCTGTGGGTACAGGAGATTAGTAGGTGAACATGCAGACTAATAGCCATTTTATGCTGTCTGTTCATTTCTTTAAAAAGAAAAAATGTGCTTAATTTGTTTTTGTTTTTTCTTAAATCACTGTGTTGCTCTTTTCTGAAGATATATTGTGGGTGAATTATTTTTTGCTTTTCATTTTCTTTACCTCACTGTATTATAGTTTCTGGGTTGTGTTTGTTTTATACTGTGCAAACAAAGTTTTTAATTAAACCACATCATCAATGTGACCTTTTTTCTTTTGGAAAAACCAAGGAACACCAATATGTAGCTAAAGAATGAAAATCTCTACACCCCCCCACACTTTTTTTTTTAAAAAAATGTCATAACACAGACCTCCCCCACCCTCCCCATTTTAACACGTGGATTCAGAAATGTTGATTTCAAGGTGATAACATCTTTTCTTTCTTTTAAGGTATGAATGTTTTCTTTAACACATTGAAAGCTCTATAGCCACCCTTTGAAAATTTGAGGTTTCCTTATTAACAAAGAGGACAGCAATTAAAGGCCGACATCATTGTTTAGGGACAGGAAAGGGGTTGATCCCACCTGTTGGTCACCAGCAAATGGATCTTTATAGACATATAAGTGCCATGCTTTGGGTTGACTGATGATCCACTTTGGTCGAGAGTTACCTGGACTTCCAGGCAGCTGCCGTAACTTCCTCACTTTCTCGTCCGTTGGCTAAACTACTGGACACCTGCTCCTTCTGATTCCTAGCAAGAGTATAAACTGTGGAAGCTTCAAGCCTTTTGACAGCTCCGTTCAAGTTGGCAACATCCTTTCTGGTTGGCTTGTTGGTTGCAAGCTAATCCTCTCCTGGACCATTGACTTTAAATCTTCTGAAAACTATCGATAGCTACTGAATCCTGCTTTCTCTGACGGCGCCAATACACACTACGTCCCCCAAATTTGCTGCTTCAGTTGAACCCAGCTGCACACACAAAAACAAGGGAGAACTTGTTTTTATTTTTCACTGCCAGCGTAAAAAACAGAGACAAAAGAAAGACAAAAAGAGGTGTTTTTTCTACTGTTTGCATGTTTGAGAGTTTTTTAAAAATCGTAACGTATTATGCTCTGAACAATGAAAAGCATTTTGACATGACGAAAAAACGTGGGAGCCTCCTCCCTCCCCCACCCTTCATGCCACTTCTGGTTTTGCTTTTTTCCGTTGAAGTTTTAAGACTCGCCTCTGTGGCCGACGCCTTCCCTCCCTTCCCTCGAAGCCCCCAATATGCCCACCCCACTCCCCACCCCAGTGACTCAAGGGAAGAAGGAAACAGGGTGGGCTGACCTGTAAATGATTAATCTCTAAAATGTACATACGTGGAACATTTAATAAAGCCAGGGAAATGGATTTATAAACGCTGTGTTTTTATTACAGAGAATGACAGCTGGACAGGGAGGGGAGAAGTTTTGTGCCTATTGTAAATTAACAGGCGCTTCAGGCAGGATACCCGATACAACCTGGTGTCCTCCATCCAGGTGTTTTGTACTTCATCTTCTATCAGCCCAAGGTAGCACAGCTGTTTGATGCTGAGGTCAGCGGCGGGGGGGGGTCTGTGTCAGCTGGTGGGTGCTGACAGAACGTAAAGCAGCTGTGGTCAAGCAAGTTGGTGAAGGGAGCACTCAACTGCATTTTCAGTTGTGGGGTCCGGAGGAAAGTGTTATTTGGGCCAGATCCCCAAAGAGACTTTTCTCTTCTGTGCCTTTGGAATGCTGTGTAGTTTTGGTTGCCACATCTCAAAAAGGATATTATAGAGTCGGAAGAGGTTCAGAAAAGGTCCACCAAGAGGTGGCCTTGTAGACAAGCATAAAATTAGCATGGTCTGGAGCAAATGGAGAGTGTTTCTCTCTGTTAAACAACACTAGAATCCCTTCCTTCCTTCCTTGGACGCACAGATTACCACCCCAGCCCCTGCACAAAGTGGATCTTGCCATTCCATCATCTTTTCCCTTTCCAGTCCAAGGGGCTCATCTTCCTCCTCATTCCCACCCCAGTGCCAACCACTTTAGCTGACATTTCTTCCTCTCTTGCTCTTCCTCCTTCTCTGCAGACAGTGTCATGCCCCCTTATCCCACCCTCCCCTCAAGACTGTAAGCAGCTCTCAAACTTGGTGCCGGGGTGCTTTGAAAATTAGATAGCCAACATGGTGCTTGTTCAGATGTTTTGAACGCCTGGCTCTCAGTGGTCCCATGCGTTGGTAGTTGTACTTGCTGCTCCTGAGCGCATCAGGGGTTTAAGAATGAGATTGGTAACAGCAGGGGCGTCGGGTACACCGAGGGCAGGGGTGGCAAACTCTGAGCCTGTATCTGCCTGTCAAACTGCAGAAAGTGGGCTGCCAATTCCTGCCCCTTTTTTCTTCCACTTGGCAAGCGAAGTGTCCATGTGCATTCTCTGGATCTGTGTTGGAACTGAACCACACAGGCCCAAACAGCACCATTCATTAGTGATTACGTTAATTTCCCCTTAAAGGACGGACCCATTCACACAGTCACTAACTGCATGACTGATACGGCACATTCAGTTTAGCCCTCAGCCCGAGTCTGATCAATTCCCCCTACATCAAATAATACATTACCCTGGTGGTAGAAAATCAGAATGTCAAGAAAGGCTGGACTGCAGGCTTCTTCCTTGATGTGCCAGCTTTCTACAATGCAGGAAATTTTCTGGGAGCTTTTTGTAGATGGAGAAGCTTTTTTTATAAAAAAAAATGCACCTCCCACCCTACTTTCTTTAATTGTGTCAGTCCCCACCCCCGACACACACAAACAGCCTCATCACAAGATTAGTCTGACAAGCTCAGCAAGGGGAGAAGCCAGCAATGCTTTAAGATGACACAGTATCAGGAATGCCCGATTCAGGTCAACACGAAGCTGATAGCAGAGAAAAATGGAAAGTTACAGCGAATGTTTCAAGTATAAGAATCATGACATGTACATACAGGCAGAGAGTCTAAACCTCATTTATTCTGTTTACAAAAAAAGAAAACGTCTGAGTTGCTGCCGAAATGTTAGGCATCAAACAGCATTGCAAGGGATTTGGGATTATCTCTCAACAGGAACAGAGACTGCCCACGAGCTCTTGAGCTTCATTCAAAACCGCTGCGGAGAGGGGAGGAATGGGGAAAAATTAGGTTGGCAGTACCCAAATTAGCAGGAGGCAAGAGTTGCATGATGTCTAGAAATGGTTGCAGAGCAGGAAACCGTTTTTAAGACAAAATGAAGCACAGTATTTTGGGGAATGAATATGGAATTACTATAGCCTTTGGGTCCAGGGATACTAGATAAGACATTTAACCATGTTCAGAACGTTGCTTACGAGGAAGTCTGGTCGCAGAAGTGTGCGTGCCTCTTGCTAGGAGCCAGTCATTCCATCTAAAAACCTGCATATTCCTTTCAAGGTTTATTTATAAACACCCAAAACCTAGCTAATCTGGAGGGTATGAGGCAGGGGGCCACATTCCCTTGTGGGGAGCTTTAGGGGCTCATTACAGTTCAGGGATGGCTTTTGGCCAGGAAAACACACTTGAGGGCACATGCAAGAAGCTAAGAAGAGCCTGCTGGATCAGGCCAATGGCCCATCTATCCAAGTGTCTGCTCTCACAGGGGCCAACCAAAAATGAAAGATCATGGGTGGTAATGGGCGTAGCATGCTGAAGAGGTGTGCTCTAAAGGGGCTGGGTGGCTCCCTGGGCAAGAAAAGGAAAATCTAGTGGCCTTTTCAGCTCCTGTTCCCAAAGGGACCATGTGAGGTGAGCAGAGTTCTAGGATGCTCTCAGAGATGTTATTCACTTGGTTTATTTCCCCATCTTTCATGCTAAGGTCCCAGGGCAGGTGACCACAATTTAAAAACACGACTCAAACATGTGACAATCACAAAAATAGACACTAAAAATGCACTTCTCAAGCATGATGAAGAGGCAAGTCTTGAGCCGAAAACTGTATAGCCGGCCCCACCTCTGTGGGAAGCGGGTTCCACAACTTAGGGGAACAAAGGAAGCCCCTCTCCTAAGCCGCTACTAACCCCAAAACTTCTGAGGGAGGTGGAATTTCCATTATGTTCTTGACAGCCGAGGGGGTTTCTGTGAGGGTGTCCAGACAGTGCAGGGTCCAAAAATGCCACCTTCCCAAAGATGCAGGTAGTTTTCCTGGGGCTATGTACTGTGCCAGCCACAAACTGCTTCATTTGAAAGCGGGTCCAAAGGGAGGAGGTGTGCTTACCTGACCAGGTGTGCTATTTCCCAGTTGGTCTCGGAGGAGATGGGCCCTTCTACTTCCACGCCTTTCTCTGTCACCGTCGTGAGCTCGTACTGAGAGAAAGAAGAGTGGGAGGTTAGACCCTCTTGCCAGATGCGCCTGCCTTTTAACAGGACCTCACCTCCTGATGCCGCCTTCCAGCATCAGCTCTGACCATTTGGCCAGGGCTGGTGGGAGACACAAATCCCGACATCCGGAAGGCCGCAGGGTCCCACCAATCCACTGTTCTAATGCCAAGATGCACAGTGGGAGACGTACCCTGTTGAACGAGCGGGCGTCTCTGTAGTAGAGGATTTTCATGCAGCGTTCAAGGAGGCTTCTGGCCTCCTGCTTAGACAGGACGGGCTTCTTTTCCAAGGCTTCCCTCATCAGTGGCTGTGATAGAGTGGGAGAAATAAAATAGTCAGCTGTGCAGCCGCAAGCAATGGGAACTAAGAAGGCAAAAAGAGCCCTGCCTGTGGCCCATCGAGCACCCTGGTCTCACAGTGGCCAACCCAAAGTGGCTGAGCACAGACCGGATCTTTGGCACCTCTTAACATGAGACCGTGTGCCTCCTCCACCTGAGACGCTTACCTGTGCCACGTAAGAACCGTATCCCGTCGCCAGAGAAGCAGCTTCATACGCCACCCCGAGCATGTCAACGTAACCTAGGAAACTGAGAAGGGGGGGGGGCTTTAGTCATAGAATCATAGAGCTGTAAGGGACCACAAGAGTCACATAGTCCAAGACCCTGCAATGTAGAAATATTTCGCCCATTATGGGGCTCGAACCCACGGCGAAGATTAAGTGAATCATGCTTAAGAGGGAAATCGTCCCAAGGCGGCTCCGCAGTGTTTGCAGAAAGGGGAGAGAATTTCCAGACAAGCAGATGCAGAAAGGTAAAGAGAGCCTGCTGGGTCACACGCAGGACTCCGGCACAAGAGCCTTCTCCAGCAACTGGCGTTCAGAAGCACTGCTGCTTCTGGCAGGGAGGCAGAGCCTAGCCAACATGAGTAGTAGCCAATGAAAGCTTCATCTTCCATGATGAACCCTCTCCACATATAAAGGCAGGCAGGCAGGCAGGAAGGCAGAGCACTTTAGCTAGAAGTCTCATCCCATCCTATCTGAATGCTGATTCCAACAGTGCTCCCAACCTTTCCGCCTACCCCACCCCAGGGTGACTAACCTTTCTCCGTTGCTGAAGCCGCCTATCACCACGGTGTTCCAGAGGGGGTTCATCTTGGATCGGCGGCTGTACATGGCTCGGGTGAGCCAGGAGTGAATGGCCTTTGGGCTGTAGCTGTGGCCGTCTCCCAGGAGCTCCTCGTCAATCCTGCAGGGCAGAAGCCAGATCAGATGCAGCAACTGATGTTTTACGGCAAGGAGTGGGGAACCTCAAGCTCGAGGGGGGGGCTGAATGGGGACCCCTATTTTGATGCCTGAATCCAGCAGCAACCCAGACACACAGTCACAGACTACATAAAGGCCAGCTAAGGAACCAGGCTAAGTTCATGTCGGCGCACTATGCCAATCATTTGGGGCTCCTTTTTCAGTCCGCAGTCACCCAAAAAGTCTCCCAAGCTCTTCTTTCTTGGTTCAGCTCATCTGCTGGTGAATTCCCATGCGGGAATAAACACCTCATCCATTCCTGTTCTACTTAAAAGTATTTGCTGAAGAATTAACATTACTGTACAGTGGTACCTCTAGTTACGAACTTAATTCGTTCCGGAGGTCCGTTTTTAACCTGAAACTGTTCTTAACTAGAGACGGGCTTTTACTAATGAGGCTTCTTGCTTCTGCCGCACCGCTGGGACACGATTTTCGTTCTCATCCTGGAGCAAAGTTCTCAAATCGAGGTAACTCTTCAAGGTGAGCGGAGTTTGTAACCTGAAGCATTTGTAACTCAAGGTAAAGGGACCCCTGCCCATTATGTCCAGTTGCAGACGACTCTGGGGTTGCGGCGCTTATCTTGCTTTACTGGCCGAAGGAGCCGGCGTACAGCTTCCAGGTCATGTGGCCGGCATGACTAAGCCACTTCTGGGAAACCAGAGCAGCACACGGAAACGCCGTTTACCTTCCCGCCAGAGCGGTACCTATTTATCTACTTCCACTTTGACGTGCTTTCGAACTGCTAGGTGGCAGGAGCAGGGACTGAGCAACGGGAGTTTACCCCCATCACGAGGATTCGAACCACCGACCTTCTGATCAGCAAGCCCCAGGCTCTGTGGTTTAACCCACAGCACCATCCACATCCCTAACACGAGGTACCACTCTACCATTTATGCAACTACTGGTCTAAGAAAAACAAAGTAAAACCATATACACAGAATCATTCCGTCTTTCTGCTCTTCAACCATCTGGACAGAGTAACAGCCACTATCAGAGCACGTCTAATATAGAAGTCTGTTGCTAAGGAAACCCTGTTGCTGGGAGGCAAAACTATGCAAGAATCATTTCAAGGCTATTTTTAGATTACACTAACAGTTCAGGGCTCTGAGCTGGCTGCTGGATATCGGAGGAACACAGAGGCTGGCAGACAGAAGCCCCCAGAATAACCTCCCGGACCCCCAGGGCCAGAGCTGGGACTCTCATAGGTGCCCTGCCAGTCCAGCAGTGCATAGTCAGGAGGCAGGCTATGGGACAGAGGAGGAGGTCTATCTGTCTTCAGGTTTGTACTTTAAGGTTCTACATTTCTCCAGGAGAGGGCAGAGCCTGGAGGAGGTGAATTGGAGACAGAGGCTTAAAAGGCCTTCATCTGCTCCCAGCTCTTGTTGGGAAGAAACTGCTCCCTGCTGTTGGTTTGGAGAACTTCAGACTTACACCATCTGCTCAATGACTTGCTTGAGGTACTGGTAATCAGCATAGTCGCCCGAAGCCCCCAACACGGTGCTGTCGTTGACCTTCATAATCCTGGAGATGTTGCGGAAGCGGGCGAGCGACCCATAGGAGCCCAGCATGTCGGCCGCAATCATCACGCCACCGTTGAACTTCACCCCCAGGACTGAGGTGCCTGTCACCATGGGGCTCCTTTGAGGGGAACAAGAAGCATCAGAGGGTTGGCTCACAGCTCCCCCTACTCTGTGGGGAATAACTTGAGCTGGAAGAAATGGCAAAGCAGCCCCACATCTCCTGCTGCGTTTTGAGTGCCTCTTCCTAGTTGGCTCCTTATTGGGGGAAAGGGCTGTAGCTCAGTGGTAGGGAATCTGATTTGCATGTAGAAGTTCCCAGGTTTAATTCCTGGCATCTTCAGGCAGGGCTGGGAATGTCCCCTGCCTGAAACTCTGGAGAGCTGCTGCCAGTCAGTGTGGACAGCACTGAACTAAATAGACTGAATTGGTATAAGTCAGCCTCCTGCGCTAATGTTTTCTACTCTGTCCCTGTCAAATCTAACCCCACAAAATGCTGCTTGTTCACACAACACCTATTTCCCACTCTGCCCCCACTGCCTTGGGACAACCATGCTACCCCAGGCAGAGCTAACATACCCCCTAACAAATAATACCAAACTGATGTAGATGAGAAAGGGCCTCTTATTGGTTATTATTTTCTATTAGGCTTCTTAGCTGCTTATTACCTGAAAGTCTCCAAGTCACTAACAACAGATGTAATTCACAATACCTATACAGTACCTAAAACCTTCATAAATAGCTGCAGTATATCTCTTTACCCTCATCCCCGCCAGACCATGATATGGCCCATGAATTTGGTCCATTTATTTAGATGCTGATGGCCTAAATGGGGAAATCGGGATATAATTGGACCCTTGTTCATTGGTTGGGGTGTGTGTGCTGGGACTTGGAGTCCTGCAACATCGGGATGAGGCCACAAAGGCCCCCAACTCTAAAATAAGTAAATCCCCGTTTCAACAAGATATAATTTGTCTAATTTAGCCATTCTTCTCCTCCCAAGCCTTCCTTCTGCACACCCCTAACCCAGAGACGTCAGCAACGTGACGTGACGTCAGCAACGTGACACCACAGGCGCATTCTCTCCCCCTCCCCACTTTTAGGCCTAATTGGGGGCGCTCAACCTCCCCCAGCCCCCTTACAGAGTCCTGGTGACGCCCTCGGCCTGGACTCCGGATCCGTTTCCTGGGCAGGGCGGTGAGTAAAGCGCCCCCGGAGCGGGACCACCGGCCCAAAACGGCGGCAGCGAGAACGACGGCGGAACCTCCATCTTTCCCCGAAGAGCCGCAGCTTAGTCACTGAACAGGAAGAGGCGCCGGCATTCTGCGCATGCGCGGCGCTCGGGGATTCGTTTGTGTCCTCAGTGGCAGGAAACCGAAGACCGTGAGCAGCCGCCATTTTGTGTGTGGCGAAACTGAAGCATCTCTCTAACTTTTTAAAAAGGTAATATACCATAAGTCCTAGAAAGTGCAGACCGCAGAGAGTTACATAAGTATTTTTTAATATTGGGAAGTTGTGGTGCGAGGGGGGCCGCACGGGAGGTATAATTTAAGAGGGCATGTTCCCCCACCCCGGTGTCGCCATCTTGAGTGTTGCTCAAAACTTAGCTAGAGCCCTTATACAAAACCAGCTTAGAGTGACATACGGCGTCGCAGACTTTATGAGCACTTCCTCTATCTCCAAAGGAACTAGTTTCCCGCGCTTTTTTTTAACGCAAAGGATTACGGGAGGGCTTCCATCATAGAGATGCGAACGGCTGCGGCCTACGTTCACATTTTGCCGGAAGTTTCTGCTAAACGTGTCGCTCTAGCCTTTTGAAACCTCTATGGGCAAATCTGAGCACGAGTTTCTGAAGCTTTCTTTCCTCGAGGGGGCGCTCTTTCTCTGTTACCTGAATGGAGAAGCGCCATCTTGAGTGTGGCATCAGTTAACGCCACACCTCTTTTACCCATTACTGTGTAGTATTTAAGTGTATGTTCTGTAATTATTATTATTCCAAGAATTTGCTCATGTAATAGTAATGAATATATACATTCTCTCTCTCTCTCTCTCTCTCTCTAATATTGTATGTCATTCCTTGCTTGCATTATGCACCTTATTTATTAGAATACAAATATTTTTTAAGAAAAGGTTATTTATGTATGCCACTGCAGCAGCCCATGTTTTGTTAGCCCAGAAATGGAAAACAAGCTGTTGTTGTTTAGTCGTTTAGTCGTGTCCGACTCTTCGTGACCCCATGGACCATAGCACGCCAAGCACTCCTGTCTTCCACTGCCTCCCGCAGTTTGGTCAAACTCATGTTCGTAGCTTCGAGAACACTGTCCAACCATCTTGTCCTCTGTCGTCCCCTTCTCCTAGTGCCCTCAATCTTTCCCAACATCAGGGTCTTTTCCAAGGATTCTTCTCTTCTCATGAGGTGGCCAAAGTATTGGAGCCTCAGCTTCACGATCTGTCCTTCCAGGGAGCACTCAGGGCTGATTTCCTCAAGAATGGATAGGTTTGATCTTCTTGCAGTCCATGGGACTCTCAAGAGTCTCCTCCAGCACCATAATTCAAAAGCATCAATTCTTCGGCGATCAGCCTTCTTGATGGTCCAGCTCTCACTTCCATACATCACTACTGGGAAAACCATAGCTTGAACTAGACGGACCTTTGTCGGCAAGGTGATGTCTCTGCTTTTTAAGATGCTGTCTAGGTTTGTCATTGCTTTTCTCCCAAGAAGCAGGCGTCTTTTAATTTCGTGACTGCTGTCACCATCTGCAGTGATCAAGGAGCCCAAGAAAGTAAAATCTCTCACTGCCTCCATTTCTTCCCCTTCTATTTGCCAGGAGGTGATGGGACCAGTGGCCATGATCTTGGTTTTTTTGATGTTGAGCTTCAGACCATATTTTGCGCTCTCCTCTTTCACCCTCATTAAAAGGTTCTTTAATTCCTCCTCGCTTTCTGCCATCAAGGTTGTGTCATCTGCATATCTGAGGTTGTTGATATTTCTTCCGGCAATCTTAATTCCGGCTTGGGATTCATCTAGTCCAGCCTTTCGCATGATGAATTCTGCATATAAGTTAAATAAGCAGGGAGACAATATACAACCTTGTCGTACTCCTTTCCCAATTTTGAACCAATCAGTTGTTCCATATCCAGTTCTAACTGTAGCTTCTTGTCCCACATAGAGATTTCTCAGGAGACAGATGAGGTGATCAGGCACTCCCATTTCTTTAAGAACTTGCCATAGTTTGCTGTGGTCGACACAGTCAAAGGCTTTTGCATAGTCAATGAAGCAGAAGTAGACGTTTTTCTGGAACTCTCTAGCTTTCTCCATAATCCAGCTAGGTCCCAACTAAAGAGGAATGGCAACTTAAACTGATGGAATATGTGCAGCTTGCAGACCTAGCATATGGAATAAGAGAACAAGAAGAACATACGTTTAAAGAAGATTGGAAAATGTTTATTGAATACAGTATATGGGGGGGGAATTGTGTACTGTACACTTGAAAACGCTGGCAGCATTAAGATAAATTCAACAGTGTAAATGAGTTTTGATGGATGTAATAAGGGAATACTGAATGGTTTAGTTTATATAAAATATGCAGGGATTTATGTTATGCAAAATGAACCATGGAAAGTGAAGAAGGGAAGTCATTGATATTTTAAATGAATTTTCTAAATTGTAAAACAGAAAATTTAATATTATATTGTTGTTATTTAGTTGTTTAGTCGTGTCTGACTTTTCGTGACCCCTTGGACCGGAGCACGCCAGGCACCCCTGTCTTCCACTGCCTCCCGCAGTTTGGTCAAACTCATGTTAGTAAGCTTCAAGCTATATATATATATATATATATATATATATATATATATATATACATATGTCCAGCCAGATCAGGCCATTGACCCGCCTAGTCCGACTTCCTGTTCACACCGTGGCCAAATGCCCTAAGAACCAAGTAATCAAGGTAGACTGCTTTTGAACCTGGAGGTTCCATGGGAACATCAGAAGAGCCCTCTAGGTAGATCAGGCGAGAGGCCCAAGTAGTTCAGCATCCTCTTCTCACAGTGAGCACAGAGATGCCTCAGTGGGAAACCCTCAGGATTCAACCACAAGAGCCCTCTCCACTCCTGTCTTTTCCTTCAACTGGTATTCAGAAGCATTCCTGTCTCTCTGATTGCAGAGCATTGCCATCACGGCTAGTCATCACTGATAACTTGATCCTCCAGGAATTTGTCTAATCCTCTTTCGAACCACCCAAGTTGGTAGCCATCACTGCATCCTGAACTGAGGAGGAAGCCATACTAACATTTTGCTTGCCCTTAAAAAATACTAACATTTTGCTTGCCCTTTTTTTGCAATCCTACAATATCCTTTATGGGGAGAGGTGACCAGAACTATAGGAACAGAAGATTGAGATGGGGTGGTGGCTATTATTGGGTAAAGCCGAGGGATTAGAGGCAATGCCAGGATTATTGGGAAGAGCAGATATTTCTCATAAATTGCGACGTAATTGTAAACTGGAAATTAAAATGTGTCTTGCAGTGGAGTTAAGTGCAAACTTAACTCTGTCAAAACCAATACAGCTTACTTCAGTCAAATTGATAGCATATTTGTAAGTCAGGAGCATCAATGAGATTCCCCCCCCCCCGGAAATACCGGTATAATGAGGGAGAAAACATGTGTTCCTCCTTGCTGCTGCCGACACTTTACCTCTGCTGGGCTTCCCTCTCTCCCCACACACTGATAATGAAGTCTCTTCAAATCTCTCCTAGATATGGGAAACTTTGTTTCCTTTTTTAACCTTTAAATATAAGAGGTGAATTGTCTTCACGCTTCTTTCTGCTTATCCCCTCTTTTGGAATGTGAGTGGAATGAAACAATCTTGATTATTATTATTTTTGTGAAGCATTCCAAATATGCAAAATATACAGTACTTATTGTAATAAAGAAATGAGAAATAACTTTCTCCTAGTAAAGATGATTGTATACAACTAAGTTATGCTTATTGGAATGAAAAGACCCACATTAGTAAAACCCTTTGTTTTTAATGGGGTCTGCTACTCTGAGGAGGACTGACACTGGATGCAATCTACAATATTTAAACTGGTTTTTGTGTGTTGCAGAATAAGTGTTTTTCTCCATCTCATAATACTAGAACCGCAAGCCGTTCCAAATGAGATTCAGGATGGACATTCACAGTCAAAGTCTGGAATTTGCTTACAGACGCATTTTAAAAGGCTTTAAAACGGGGATTAGATAAGTAAATTCACAGAGGATAAGGCTATCAATAGCTGCAAATCAATGGTTGCTTTATTATTAACTCCAGTATCAGGAAGATGTCGCTGAATACCAGTTGGCTGGGGACTGTGAGTGATAGAGTGTTGTTGCGCTCATGTTCTCTTTGCAGGTTTCCCCATGGGGCATCTCGGTGGCCTGATCCAGCTGCAGCGTTCTGTGATGTCCTTGTGGAACCTCCAGGTCCAGAGGTAGTCTGCCTGGGATTCCAAGCCTCTTAGGGGTATTTGGTCACTGTGAGAGCAGGATGATGAACTAGAGGAGCCTGCTCCTATTCAGTCCTCTCTGCAATATTTAATACGTGGCCTAGTTTTAAGGAGCATTCACACCTGATAAATAACCATAGCAGAATAATACACCTGTCAATTGAACTGAGGAAGAAGCCATGCTTGCAAGGTTGTATCTCCACCCCGCCTATTTCCCACCTACAGTACTTTTCATTTCACATTTTACAACGCCCATAAAGGTGGCCAGGACACATTCTTATCTGCAGTTGTGACTTTGTCCTTCCTCAGTCAAGGGGGTGGGTAGGGCCTTGTGGAAGCAACTGGAGGAACCTGAATCTATCATTTTGTTTCACTTTCCCCTATTGACAGGTAGGCAAAGGATATAATTAACTTCCCCTTCTACATTGCAGTCTCTCTCTCTCTCTCTCTCTCTCTCTCTCTCCCTCTCTCCCTCTCTCTCTCTCTCTTTTTAAAGGCCAACAGCGGTAGTGCAGGTATCATGCTTACGGCCATAAGGAGACCAATTCATCTTTCTTTCTAGCTATTCATTAGACAAAAGACTTACATATTTTCTTTAATAGGCACCAGCGAGCAGAATCTGCTTGCTCGCTAGGTTTTGGATGGCTCGTAGCCAACCACCTCGGGTAAGGCCTGGAAACAGCTTGTCACTTGGAAGGCATCCAGAGAGAGAAAGAGGTACAGATTTCTGCAGCTGGCTCCCTCCAACAGCATGCTGTTTTCCTGGAGGGGGGAACTGGCAAAAGTGCATCAGGAGAGCTTTGCTGGATCTGACCAGAGGCCCACCTGGTCCAGCAGCCTATTTTCACTGGGGCCAATCAGATTTCCACAGGCAAGTGCCCTCCTTCATCAGAACAGAAAATAGCATCCTGGATCAGGCCAAACTCCCGTCTATGTCCTCCATCCTTTTCTAACAGTGGTCATCCTGCAAGCAGGACGTGACTCGTGAGTACAGTACTTTTTGCACACCTGTGATGCCCCTGGGGCTGTTTGCTCCTTGCTGTTGAACTTAGAGGCACTCATAAGTAAGAAGGCAGAGGACTCTCCACTGTTGGAAGGAAGCAGGGTGCCTCTGAATACCACATGCTGGAAACAGCAGAAGGGGAGAGTTGCTGATGCGCTCAGCTCTTGCGAGTGGGCTTCCCACAGGGGCATCCAGGGGCATGCGGTGAAATCTTTCATAGGGGGACAGTTAGGACCAGAGGCGCCAGCTTGCGAGGGTGATGTCACACATTTGAGCATCGCTCCTCCCTCCCTAAGCCGAGCAGAAGCTCCCTGGGCTTTGGGAAGGAGGCGTCAGGGAAACATTTAGGAGGCTATTCTATACCCCCAGTGCACTGACCGCACGCCAATAGGGACATCGGGCTGGCCACTGTGAGAACACGATGATGGACAGTATGGGTTCTTCATATGCCCCTATGCACAGGAAAATAGATGGTAGCAGACGCTTCAAAATGCCGTCCCTGCACAGAGAAGTGGGGAAAGCATACTGCAGCGCTGCTGTTCTTTTGCAGTCTGTGCACAGCTGATGCCTGCCAGCCCTCAGGGTGTCTCCCGTTGAACTCCCCCTGCCTCCAATTAGAGGCTTGGCCTTCGCCATCCCGAGAAAAAGCTGGCAATGTCGCACAGAGGCGTTCTTGTGAGTGATGGCGCCAAACATTTGTGGTTGGTCCGCCCCCCCCCCCGCCCCCCGGTCTTACACAGGCAGAAAAGAAAGTGACAGTGCGGTGATATGATTAAGGTTAACGAGCTGCTGATTACCCAGCGCAGAGCATAATTTGGGTGACAAGGTTTCTGGAATGATGCGCTGCAGCAAATCGCTTGTGGGGCTGCGGAAGAATGGGAGCTGGCTGGCTTCCACCCTTTACCCTCCAGGAGCGGCGTTCCAACTGGTGTGGTTTGGTACAGGATTCCCACAGCCTGAAGGGGGAAAGTTCACTGCCGTCTGATTGCTGCAGGGGGAGGTTGTCAATGCAGGATAGTTTTGACCTTAAAAGTGCAGGTGCTATATTTTCTATTCCTTGTTTATTTGTTTATTTTGCGACACAATAAAATCTTTAATAACAAATTTTTTTAATAAAAAAAGCCAGTTGAACAGGGTGGTGTATCCGAAGAAGAGATCAACATTCCACACTCTGGCGATTCACATACAGTTTGTAAATTAAATGAATTGCACTTGCAACAGAAATGTGGGCAGTGCTGAGGCTCTTGGGCCTGCCAATCAGAAGGTTGGCGGTCCAGCTTCTGCCAACCTAGGAGTTCAAAAGCACACCAGTGCGAGTAGATAAATAGGTACCACTGCAGCGGGAAGGAAAATGGCATTTCTGTGTGCTCTGGTGCTTGTCACAGTGTCCCGTTGCTCCAGAAGCAGTTTAATCATACTGGCCCCATGACCCGGAAAAGCTATCTGTGGACAAACGCCGGCTCCCTCGTCCTGAAGTGAGAGCAGCACCGCACCCATTAGTCGAATTTGACTGGACTTAACTGTCCAAGTTACCTTTACCTTTTACCTGTTTCCACAATGACTTTGTTCTGACTTCACTGTCGAAGGGAGTATGTATTTGAATGCCAGCTGCTGGGAATTGCAAGCGGGGAGAGCACTCTGGCTCTCAGGTCCTGTTTGCAGGTTTCAATCTACCGTACTTGGCTACTGCAAGAGAAGGATAACAGAATCGTAGAATTGTCCTAAGGGTCATCCAGGCCAACCCTCTGCAGTGCAGGAATCACAGCTAAATAATCTCTGACAGATGGCCATCTAACCTCTGCTTTAAAAACTCTAGATGGACCTTTGTCTTGATCCGGCAGGACTTTTCTCATGTTCTTGGTGTGTAAGTGTATTTGTATATAGTAGGATTCTCTACTGCAACAATTATCAGGTGTCTTGAGAGAGCCAGCAGTTCGCTGAACTACTGGATTGTAAAAGCAGCACAGCCCACACTCTTGAGGGAGTTTTGGACTTCGGTTTCACCAGGGGTGGAAGAATAGTGTTGGTATTTCCTTCTGATCTGATCTGATCTGGTCTGATCTACAGAGCTCTTGAAACACCTGATTAGGAAATGGACCTGCTATTTGCTTTGGTTTGTGTACAAGCAAACAGAAGGCATGAGGTCTCCCCCCCATCCCCCCCCCACACCAGAATCAGACATTGACGTTTAAGCTCCTGGATTTTCTTCTGACTCTTGCCAGTCAGCCCCACAGAGGGAGCAGGCCACACCGTCCAAAGTTTATGTGTTCCCAGCAGACTGCTTAGGATGGCGATGCCGCTGCTAAGATTTCTTAGTACAGTATACATTTTTTTAAAAAAAAAAACCCTGCCTTACTTTTATAACTGTGCAGGACCAATGACTGCAGAGCATATGGATGCAGAATGAAGCCGACTCTTCAGCTGTGGGCAACTGGGGCAGCCACCGTTGGGATGATCGAAGAACCACATTCCCTGCTTTAATCTGTTGTGGGAGCCAGGTTCAAACTTCCCGACTGCTGCTCTGGAGAGAGAACAGGCTCCCCTACCGCAGCAGCAGACAATAAACACTTGTTCTTAATTTGTTCTCTCCGGCAACAGGTCTGGCAAATTGAAGTAGTTAGGGCCAAAGGAGAGGAATGCGTTGTTCTGCAGCGAGTCATCCGGCTCCCGGGGAGTTGTGTATATGCGAGGCCCAGGGCAGAAAAGCAAACCAAGCTTCTCCGCCACCGTGAAAACACAGGCTGGTCCAGATCGAGTCATACCTGTTCTTTGCCCACCTTGGCTCTGTCGATCCGGTTGTTCTTTTCCGCCATTCTCCGCTGCTGCCTGCTGTGGAGGAAGAGGCCCTTCGGGGGAATTCTTGGCAGTGGTGGCAAGTGATAAAATGGTCAGTGGAAGGGAAGGAGGCAGGCCTGACAGGAGCCCAAGGTGAGAGGTGGCGTGCTGTCTTTACATTGCCGTCCGGAAGGGGAAATCTGTGAGGTGAGCTACACATCCAGGTGTCAGGAGCGGTAATGCTCAAGCCAGACTCCGCAAAGCTTCTCCGCGGCTGTGCCAGCATCACCAATGGTTTAGAAAGTGACGGAATAGTTTCTGGACTGAGCTGGAAGCACAACTTCACTTTTACACTTACCTTCCACATATTTTATTTTAGAACGTTCCCACGGTCAAGGAGAGTATCTCCTGTATTTGTGGGCATGACTCCTTCTTTGAAGGAAGCAGAGCAGGGGCCCAGAACAGGGACTCTCACAGAGATGCAACAGGAGTTTTCTCCTCTGACGGTGGCTAAAGGTGCCTTGCACCTCAATCGGGAATAATGAACTGCTCCAATGGCACCTGACACATAACAGCGCAGAATTCGGTGTCGCCGGTTTGGTAGGCAGGGAGGCTGGAGCAGAGAGTGAGAGGCAGTGGATCCCATCCTTCGTAGTGATGCTGTTACTTCAGGTAGCCCACAGTTGAGGGCTTTACAGGGATAGGAGACACAAAGGAGGTGAAAGCTTTCTCTCTTGGCTAGACCAATTTAGGTCCGTGCTGTACTTTGGGAGCGTGAAAGCTTTCAAGCTACACAGAACCCTTTGCTGCCCTGAGCTGTTTATTATGAACTGTGAGCAGTGAATAATAAACATTGCACTTTTATAAATATTTCTTTAAAAACCCCGAAATTAATGACTGGTTGAGCCAGAAAGTGTCAAGAAGAATCTAAAATCTGGTCGCAGTTAGAGAGGAGAATTGCCTGGGCAGCCGTAGCTGGAGATGTCTCTTTAAACTTCTGCTCTCCCCATCAAGGATCTAATCTGATCTCTCCGGCACCCTCAGATGTGGCTCACGGCAATGTTTTCTTAACTTCTGGGCTCACTACCCAAAATCAAATCGACATGCTATCCGAATGGGGTCAGCCACGGCCATGTCTGAAGGGCTGTTTGTTTGCAAGAGGGTTGCAGAGTTCATACATTGATCTCGAGCGGAAAAGGCTTCGTCTTCGATGGCCTCATCCCTCTTGGGGAAGAGTCTCCCTCGCCAGTGCCAGCTGTCCTGAGATACTCTTTGCCCAGACTTAAGAAGTTCGGCTCGAGAACTTTTCCTGCAGTCGCCAATGCAGCCACATCGAGAGCGATTTTAAATCAGGGGGTCAGGAACTAGCGGCCCCCAAGTCAAACCCAGCTTATTTAAGACAAAATGTCATTCTGGCCTCGTGGATAGCCACCAAAAATCAAGGAAAGGGGCATATGAGGGAACTGAGCAGGGTTCTTCTTATCCCACCAACCCTTCAGTTTTTGGCAGGCTGGTTATCCAGCAAGAGTTGCTGTTGACCACATGTCAATCTCCCAGCTGTGGGGATTTGGCAAGGCTTCAGTTTTGACCCAAATGGCAGCCTAGCCAGTATGTGAGGCCAAGATCCAGCCTTGGAATATGCAAAACAAAAATAAGAGTTCCATGGAGCATGTCCAGAGTGCTTTCCCCTCCCTCACCCACTGTAGCTTTGACAGTGTGTTGTAGCAAAATGACAAAAGGGCCCTGTGCCACCCTGAAGACCTTTATTAAGCCTCAAAATGTTGACTTTCTTAAAAATAAAAAATGGCCTGCGTTTTTAAAATGGATTATATATATATATATATATATATACACACACACATATATACCTACATATACATGTATATATATTATACATATATGTATATGTATACAGTACATATATGTATTCATATATGTATGTTTATATATACATACATATTTGTATACATGTGTGTGTGTGTGTGTGTGTGTGTAATATAAATGGGCCACACAACACAGCTATCTTTATTTTCAGTTTTTAAGAAGATGTTTTCCACACTTAGCCAAAACAAAGGCTCTTTTAAAACAACAAATTTCAAAAAATAAAATGCCATTTTTCCTAAAAGGCCAAGGCCTGGACTGGTTGCTAAGGACGAGGCAGCCTCACCGCCCGGTTGCTAAGGGCTCGTTCCAGCCCCGCCCCCTCGCCCGAAACTCGGCAGCCATTTTTATTCTCCCTCCCGTTCGTGGTCCAGCCCTCTCCATTCCCGCCTGATGACGTGTAGCCGCTTATGCCACGCCTACCAAGCTGGTGGCAGGGGAGAAAGAAGAGGGGGGGCGGGGGACTGGAGAAGGGAGGGAGCGCGGTCGCCCGGGGAGGGAGGGAGCGGACGAGCGAAGGGGCCGGGCCTCCCAGAGAAGCAGAGCCAATGGGAAGCCGGGTGGGCGTGGCCCCGACGCTTGGTTCAGGTAACAGGTTGAGCCCGCCCGGGCAGAGGCGCAGAAGGTGTGAGAGGCGAGCGCGAGCGGGGCAGGTGGGGGCGGCTGAGGAGGAACCAAGAGGGTGAGTAGGGCTATGAAAAAACCCCTTTTTGATTGTGAATAACGCTCTCTCCTTCCCTTCCAACCCTCCTTTTGAAAGCAGCGGTCCCAGCCGTGCGCCCCACCCCATATCCTTTTATGGGTATCGCCCCCCCACCCCAATTTCTACCCTTCCCCTGTTCACTGTCCCTAAGCGAGGACGGGCGCCCCCTTGTGTTTAAGGGTCTTTCCCCAACGCCCAGCGGCTGCTTTTATTTGCTGCCTATGGAGTGGGGGGCGGGTTAGGGTGCTGTACCTCCGCATCCTCATTTTTGCCCTTCCTCAGCCCTCCACCTTAGCTACTATAGCATCTCCTTTCAGTCTCGGGGGAGTTTGTGCATGCCATTATTAATTGTTATAAGCCCTCCTGCTTCCAGCTGCTATTGGTGTCACCCCTCCCCGCCGTCTTTTAAAGAGTTACTATGTTTCCTTGGAAAGAAATCCAGGCAGTCTCCCTTTCTCCTGGCACAACTGCACTCTCCGTTTTTTCACCGGGCAGGATCTGATTTGTCCTCGTCTTCAACTTTTTAACCCTTTTAACCCTGCTGGTTGAAAACCAGTGCTTTCGGAGACCATGCCTGTCCACCCTCTCCAGCCCTCAGGAGACACTGCCCCCCCCCGTCCCGCCCCCCCCCCAGTTTAAGTACCTAACACTGGGATTTCTGGGTTGCATCCAACTAAGTTCTAATTTGACCCATTAGAATTTATGGACTTGCATTAGTCACAGGGGTGGACTTTGGTAATATGGTGCCTGAAGCAAGGACAAATTTGATGCCCACCTCTAAATATTTATTATTTTCACAATAATTTCTTTTTTTATGTATTATTGTTCTGCACCCCCTTGGCTCAGCGCCCTGTGCAGGGGAAGCACCCGTGTTGCCCTAAATCTGGCACTGTTTGTGGAGCCTGTTAATTTCTAGAGTGGGACTAACATTGAATACAATCCTCTCCTGCTGTTTCTGGTTTTATACCCCCACCATCTAGGGGTGTGGTACACCATTTGTGATAAATACTTCCTGTGTGTACACACACTGTGTCACACAGATAAAGAGAGAGTGTGTGTTTATGGTCACTATCCTGCCCCAGAGAATGCCCCCATAATCTGTCACTGTCTGGCACTTTCTCTCTCACACATATACCCACACACACACAACACAATTGCAATCCTGATTTTCTGCCCTGTGCACACTGAATTCGCCCTACAGCTACACCCCACACCTGGAATTTTGCTCCCCCTTGTCTCAAATCCCCCCTCCCCCTCCAAGATTGCTGTCACAGGGAGGGGCTGTGCTTCCTCTTTCTTCCATTTTGGCTATATTTTCCCATAGTGGAACACCTTTAAAACGCCAACTGACATAACTCTGGGGAGGAATGCTTTGTTGGCATGCTGCTTTCTGAACGGTGTGGACTGGCCTCTCTGTGGGGCTAACTAGCACGAGCCGGCAGAAATTCCAGGAGCCTAAATGTTGATGCCTGGTTCTGGTGCCTGGGAACTTTGAAATTTTTGCTTGGTTTCCTTCTGCATAAAGTGGGAATAGGGAGTGTAAGAGTTTCTTTATGTTCTTAGGGACTAGCACCATGTTATTCCATCACATCTTGCGTCAACGTAGCCCTGTTTGCCAGATGGGTTGGTGCAGGATAGCAGGAAAGGAGGTGGCGTTTTCTGCTGTCTAACTATAAATGAACCCAGAAGAGCTGGAGAAGGTTTTAAGTTAGATGCGCCTTCAGAATACTGTGGGAGAAACCCACTAGTGGGTTTTCTCTGGTGTAAATCAGGATTGCACTGTGAGCCACAAACCGCATGAGTGAAAGCCGCTCTGAGGCTGCCCGCTTGACCAAGGTTGGTGTATACAAGATGTCAGCCAAAAGCCGTATCTTAGCCTGCCGTTCCTTTTGAAATACTGTATTCTGGTGCAGCTTTGATCCAAATTGAGAAAAAAGAATAACCTAGCTGGTTTTTTTTAAGCTGGTAGTGTATATACAGCCAAAAAGGGACTTTGATCCTGGAAGGGGGTCTGTTTGTGTTAGATAAGGCTTCAAACTTTGCAGCAGTTTTGGGGATGATTTCTTTTGATGCGATGGGTATGGAATTGGTGTCTGATGGTTCCATAAACCACCAACTCTGGATAAAATCCTCCTCTTATTAGCTCTCTGGTCATAGCATTCTTTTACTGCAAGGGATGCTTTGATTGTGAAGGCAGGCCTCTCTCTCTCTCTTTTTCCCCACTCCAAGCTTGCTCTTCAATAAATAACAAAGCCAGCCTCCTGTTAATGTTCCCAAGTGTGTAAAGGATTGCCTTTTTAGAGTCACATTGGTGTTGATAATTGCTATAAGGTAGGAGGCGCAAAATGAGTACTGTGAAACTAGATCAGGCTTCCTCAACCTCTGCCATCCAGATGTTTTTGGCCTACAACTCCCATGATCCCTAGCTAGCAGGACCAGTGGTCAGGGGTGATGGGAATTGCAGTCTCAAAACATCTGGAGGGCTGAGGTTGAGGAAGCCTGAACTAGATGCTAGAAGAGACATATGTGCAAGCCTAGGAGCATCACAGAACTCTTTGGGTGGAAGGGAAGAGTAACTGGCTGATGCATTTATAGTATGTGCATAAACGACTGGTGAAACAAAACGAATTAAGATCAGCCTTGCTGGGGTCTAATCCAGCACCCTATTTTCCACAGTGACTAGAAAGAGGGCCACAATGGGAGCACACCCCCACACCCCCAATTGCCTGACTGCAGCATTTAGTTTTCAGAGGTAGTGTGTCTTGGAAGATGGAGGTGCCATTCCCAAGCATTATGGCTACTGAGAATGGGAGAGTCTTGCTAGATTAGATCAGGGGTCCAGAGAGCCATGTCCCAGTTACGGCAATCAAAGATATACTGTGTCCAAACATGGAGGCTCTATTTAGCTAGTGGTAGACTTGCCTTCCATTAATTTGCCTCTCTCTTGGGAGGTTTTCTGCCTGGCTTCGTAACAACCCCTGATTGCAAGCTCCAAAACCCTCTTCTATTATTAATATTATTCATTTGTCGCAGCATTTATATCCTGCTTTTTCTCCAGGGATCTAAAGATGGTGAACATAGTTCTCCCCTCCATCTGCATTTTATCCTTACAATAGCCCTGTGAGGTAGGTTAGACTGAAATGCAGAGACTTGGCCCAAGGTCACCCAGCAAGCTTTATACTGGTAGCAGTATAGATCCTGCCAACCTAGCAGTTCGAAAGCATGTCAAAGTGGAAGTAGATAAATGGGTACCGCTCCAGCGGGAAGGTAAACGGTGTTTCCGTGTGCTGCTCTGGTTCGTCAGAAGCGGCTTAGTCTTGCTGGCCACATGAACCAGAAGCTATACGCCGGCTCCCTCGGCCAATAGCGCGAGATGAGCGCCGCGACCCCAGAGTTGGTCACGACTGGACCTAATGGTCAGGGGTCCCTTTACCTTTAAGGGGATTTGAACCCTGGCTTCCCAGGTCCTAGTCCAACACTCCTAACCACTGCACCTGGAGGATCAGGGTTCAAATCACCCATGCACAGCCTCTTAGCTTAACCTGTTGGGTCTGCACAAACCTACCTAGAAAGAAGGGTTGCTGAGAGGATAAAACAGGGAGCTCCTTGGAGGAAAGGCTCAATATATATAAAATGAATAAAACAACTTTCTTCCTATCCAAGAAGCAGCAAAGGGTTCTTAAAAAAAAACACAACCCCACAGTTAAAGGCAAATCTGGTGTTGCTCCTTTGCCCTGGGGAGGAAGGGATTAAAAGAGGCCTTTGACTACGTGACCTTTTGGAATGTGCTTGAGGTGGGGGTGGAGGAAGGAAACGACCCCAGCTATATCAGCAATGCAAAGATTTGCTCTCTCAAAAGATAGGGAACCTGATGCCCTCAAGGTGTTGCTGAACTACAATTCCCATCATTCCTGGCCACTTGGCTGTGCTGGAGATTTGGAATCCAACAACATTATATATTGTTATTACATTCATACACCACCTTTTCCCAAGGAACTCAAGATGCTTCCCCCCCCACCCCCATTTCTTCCTTACAACAACCCTGTGAGGTGGGTTAGGCTAAGAGATGGTGATGGCCCAAGGGCACCTAGTGGCTGCGTGGGGATTCAAACCCTGGTCTCCCAGGTCATAGTCCAACACTCTAGCCATTTGTGCCACTGGCTCTGGTACAAATGGCAGGGCTCAGGTTCCCTGATACATAGAGCAAATCTTTGCATTGCTGATAGATGGGAATCATTTTCTTTCTCTACCCCCCCCCCCCCAAAAGCTTTTTCTAACTGGAAACAACCCTCCTCACCATGAATCCCCTCTGTTGCTAAATCCTGCTGTGGTTATCTCCCCCCCCCACTCCCAAATTTGCAAAAAAACAACAACCAGAAGCCGTGATGGGCGTTCAGCTTCCAAAGAACGTTCGAAAACCAAAACTTCTGGTTTTCATTCATTCAGGAGCCGGAAAATTTGGCTCCTAAGGCATTTGGGAGCCAAGGTTCCACTGTATTAGGACCAGGGTTGGGGAGATAGGTTAACTTGCAGCCCAATCAGAACCTTATCAACTCGGACATAAGTCTGGTGCTCTTTTCTGGGGGTACTCAAGAGTACAGAGTACTGGCCATTTTTCTTTCTAGGCAAAAAGCACTGCATAAGACCTATTGAATTCACCAAGGCTTACTTCCAGGTAAGTAGGATTAGGATTGCAGCCTTAGTTCCAAAGTGACTGCAGAATTTGTCTTTTCTCCGATTTGTATGTGCTTGTAGGAATTTCGACCACTGGTATTCAGTTTGAGGTTTCCTCTTACACCTTCAGTGTGTATGTCCTCCCACCCCCACCAATCACCTGATTGAAACTAGAGTAAAGGCTGAAACTCTAGTTTTCCCCATGAATGGAGAACAATATCCCAGTGTCTGGGGCTGCTGCTTTTAAGTTGATGGGGGTTGCGGTTTCTTGCATCCATTTGGGAGACCTCATTGCTTAATTGGCTATTTCTGCAAAGAATTTGCCCATTGTCAAATCCTGTTTGGATAAAGTAAGCGCGGGAACTTAGATCTAGCTAAACTGCTGACCTTTTTTTTTGAATAAAATAAATAAATCCACAAGGGCCAGCCCCCTGGAGATTTCGGCTTCAGCAGGAGCTGCTGTCAAAGGTCAGCGGCCGAGAGGGCAAATGAAGGGCGATCGATATCAATTCTTGCCCTGCTGAGAGGAAGGGTTTCTAAAAATATATAAAATGAACCAACGTGGCTAGGGAGGTCAAGTTTCTAGGCCTTGTGCTGTTAAAGAAACAGCCCCCTCCGGATCCAGAATCCTAAAATCCTGATGGAATCTTTTATATTAATGTCCTGACACATCACTGGTTTGCTAGATAACATGGGATGGGGCTGTTCTGTGGGAAATACAAGTCCAAAGTTTATCTATACCACCACCTTAGGCATCTTGTATGAGTCATACAATCGGCACACACTCCTTTTAACAAGAGTGGCTGGGGAAACCCAGCCAGATGAATGGGGTATAAATAGTAAATATTATTATTATTATTATTATTATTATTATTATTATTATAAAATAACTTAAATGAAAGCTTGGTATGAATGTTGTGCCTCATGCCTATGGTGTTTGTATAATTTGGCAGATAGTTCAATCCGTGGCATACCCACGAAGGGCTGGAAAAGATTCCCTGCCTGAAACCCTGGAGAGCTGCTGCCAGTCAGTGTAGGCAATACTGAGCTAGATGGACCTGTTTTCTGACTCCGTAAAAGGCAGCTGCTACCTGCGTCCCTGTATGTAGCATCTATAATTTTTTCTGCGCACATCGTAGAGAATACTGTATACAGTATCTGATCATTATGTGAGATTACATCCCTCGGGGGGGGGGGGTGTCTCCAAAATTACTTGCTTGCTAAAGACAAGAGCCCCAACATGCATCTATCTTGATGGGTTTGTATTTTTGTTAATCTCTTCAGTTTCAGGCTGGAGCCCTGGCATGAGCTGAACCTTGCACCTCCCTCCTGTAATGCGATGCCTTTAAAATTTTAATGTTCCAACTCTTTGCCTGCCTGAGCTTCTGTGTTGAAGGCGATACTCTCAAGTGGTAGTTTCCACGGCTGGCGATGATAACCTGAGTCCTTTGCGAGTTGCCAAAAATCTGAATAATTCCACTGTTCCCCTGCAGGCTTGAGTGACGGGTCTGGTACTTCTGGTTAAGGGTGGTGTCCGAGTGTCATACTTTCAGGGTGTCGCCAGCTTAAAAGTTTAGCCAACTGTCAAGAAACTGAGAGGTGATCAAATTGAGGTCACCTGCTGGTCTTGCGCTGACCTTGTCACAGATGCATCATTTGAGAAACCTTGTTCCTGTCGCAAAAGTCCACCTCTGCAAACACTCCTGGTTTAAAATATAGCCATTTCACAGATCGGAAGGCAGTGGAACCAAGAGACTTGCATATCCCTGTCTCTGATAATATAAATGCTGTCCTTGTTTCACCTCTGGGGAAGGTGTTAGGGATTACTCCCCTAAAAATAAAATAAAATGTAAAGTATGCTCATGGTTGCTAGATTTTCCTGCTACTTTCCTTGATATAAAACCTCTTGAGCGGGGTTTGGCTGCATCATCATGTAAGTGTGTACACATGAGGAAAATATTCAGAACACACCTCCCTTTCCAGATAGCACGTTTCGTTAGTTCTGTCATAATCACAGCCAGATTTCTAATGTTCTTCACCCCCTGACAATGGCAATCCTATCCCCATATCTATTCGGAAGCAAGCCCCACTGAGTTTAACGGGACTTGCTCCCAGGTAAGCCTAGGATCGCAACCTCAGGATTGGCTGCCAAGTTCTCGAGATCCTGGTGGATAAAATCCCCTTTTATACTGGCTTCACAGTCCAATGTTTTGGCAAAGAAACTGACTTTATTTTCTTCCCAAACTAATTTCACCCCCTTCCCCTTATCCCACTCCAACCTGTTAGGCTGGTTTTTTGTTTTGTTTTCCACAAGGTTCGGGTTTCTGTTGGAAGAAAGTATTTAAAAATTCCTCTGTATGTGGTTAAAAAAACACAACTTGGCTGCTGTTAGTTCCTTGTCTCCAGGTTGGAACAGTGTGACCACAAAATGGTGGGTGGCGTTTTTTAAAAAGAATTGTATACTTTTAAAATTTTAATATTTGCATATCCTCACCTTTTGCAAGGAGCCCTGAGTCTTTTTTTTATGGAAAGAGGCTTTAAATAAATTTAATAATACTGAAACTTAACTACATAATTTCCCACTCTTCCATTTTCGCCCAGAAACCTCCCCCCGCCACAAATTTGAAATTAAATAGCTTCAGCCTACCTCACAAGGTTGTTGTGATGAGGAAGCAGCTCCCTCCACCAACCTGAATGGCTTTCGAAGAGGTGCAGGCGCTGGTCTTTGGCCATGTTGGCCATGTTGGCAGCTGGTCCCAGACTAGGAAGCTGTGGCTCAGCTGGGGTTTTGAACGCCCTCTTCCCGGGGGGTCAAAACTCACCTACTTTCCCCCATTGAAAGCCTCACCTTTGGAAGACACTCTTAATTGTCTGCCGGGATATTTTGGAGGGGGCGGGGAATGAGTGATTTTTTTAATGCTCTGGTAGCACACACACTGAGGAATGCTTCAGGGGCATCCGAAAAAGCAGGAAGCAATTTCTATGCCTTGTTTCTCTTTGGGAAGCGTGGCTTATGATTAACGTCGCTCGGGGTTTTGTTCTTTTTTGCTTTCCTTGCCTGCGGAATGATAAAACCTGAAATGCACGCCCAGCACATCCTCCTAAACCACGGCAGGGAACCATTTTCAGGCCGAAGGGCTGCATTTTGGGTGTGGGCTCTTTCTTATCTCTCGGTTTGGGATTCCCCCAAAATGTCTGAGTTCAGTGAGCCGCTGAGGATTCAGGGCACATCTGCACCAGACATCGGAAGCACCCCAAACACACATTTAAAGCCCGCGACTCCCTTCCCCAAAGAATCATGATTTCGGCAAAACCAAAATCAAATGACTTTAGCCAGCATTGCAAGGTTGCTGCGGTGTTGTCGTAAAAGGATGCTAGGAACTGTAGCCCTGCGAGGGGAGAAACTACAGATCCCAGGATACACTGGGGGAACCCATCTTTTTAAAATGTGCTTTAAATGTATGGTGTGAACTTGCCCCCGTCCCCATCTTGGGCAAGCACTAGGCGGTCTCCTAGTTCAAGGGACAGGTTCCAGCCAGGTAAAATTACCTAAGGGACCTGCGGAGCATGGCTTGAGGAGGGGAGTTGTGTTGGTGTCTGAGTCAAGTTAGAGAGGTCTGAGGTCCCTTGCTCCTTTCCTAAACTCTTCTGCTGAGAAACGGCCACCGCTGCCTCCTGTGGAAGGGAGTTCTGCAGTTTAACTACGTGCTCTGGGCTGGAGTACTTTCCTCTCTCTGCCCTGAATCTTCCCACAGTCTTCAGATCCTGAGCCCGCGCTGTGGCGCAGGGGACGAGCCTGCCTGGAGAAAGCGAGAGCGACTGCAGGCCCTTCTCCTTCCTGTGTGGCAAGGACATTCCTGCCGTCCCGATCGCTGCTATTTACCCGGGACGGCGAGTCGTTGCACAACAGGTGAAGGGCTGCTCTCATGCCTCTGGAATTCCATGCACCTGCAAGGACGGATCGATGATGCAAGCCCAAGGTGTGGTGGTTTCAGGTTGCTCCCTGAATCGGGCCTCTCGAAAAGCACACACGCTGCAAAAGCCCGTCTGAAGAGCAGAGTTTTGGGAAGGCTGGAACGATTGTTGCCGGACCTGTGGCAGGGATCTCCACAGGGCAGAGCCTGTGGAGAGAGCTGGTGTGTGGTAGTTGTTAAGAGTGCCGGACTTGGACCTGGGAGGAGACCAAGGTTCAAATCCCACTTGGCCATATCACCTTGGGCCGCTCATTATATCTCAGCCAAACCTGCCTCGCAGGGTTGTTGTGAAGATAAAACAGAGGAGGGTGAGAAGTGGGTGTGCTGCCTTGAACTGCTTTCAGGGTGGGGTGGGGAAACAGGCGGGATATAAATAAAGAAAGGCGCAGTCCCTAGTAATGGTTGCTCAAATCTTAGGGGCCTGTGGGTGACCCCATTACGTGCCCCATCAGAGGCTCTCTAAAGGTAACAATGATCGTTGTCATAAGAAATAATTGTGTTGTGTTTAGTGTGTGTGTCACGTGGGCCCAGCCGCTTTTAGTAGTTATGGCTCAGTGGAGCCTCCATGTTCAGTAGCAGCATACCTCAGAACACCAGATTGTGGGGAGCCAGAGGAGGGCTGTACGTTGCCTTCCTGCCCTGCTCATGGTTTCCCGAATGGCCTCTGGGGAGCTGGACTAGATGGATTATTATTTTTTGTAGAATCATAGACTTGTGGAGCTGGAAGGAACCCCTGGGGGTCCTCTAGTCCAGCCCCCAGCAATGCAGGAATCTCAACTAAAGCATCCCTGACAGATGGCCATCCAGCCTCTGTTTAAAAACCTCCAAGGAAGGAGAGTCCACAACCTTCCGAGGGAGTTCGTTCCACTGTCTCAACAGCTCACGTTTTTGGTTTAAAGTCAAAATCTCAATTCATGCTATTTGAATCCGTTAGTTCCTGTCCTGCTAACTCAGAAAACAAGCTTGCTTTATCTATAGATGTTTGAAGATAACTGTCTTGTCACCGCTCCCTCTTTTCTTTCGTAGGCTGGATCTGCAGACCTCTAGTCTTAAATCCTTACGACTGATTTTCCTTTTTTAAAAAAGAAATATTTAATATTTTATTAAGCTTAAGAATAGACAATACAGTACATTACATACAATACATACATTATGTATACATATCCAACGTGAATACACCCAAGTGTTTGACTTCCAACTATTCTCATTCTGCTATTTTACATTTCGGTGGTCTATACGCATTTCATTTTTATTATTTAGGTTTCCACTTTTTTTCTCTATACAAATCTTTACTAGAAAATAGATTTATTCTATATCTGTCAGGAGATTTGTCTTGCCCGTGTAGTTTTTAAGATCTTCATTGAAAACGACTGATTTTCCAATATTGCATCGCATCTAAGAATCGTGCTCTGCATAACGTGAACTCTGCTGTAGAGGTTATGCTCCTCTGTGCAAATCTTGTTGCGCTAATGATCTAGAGAGGATTGAAATAATGAGCTGTAGATTATGGGATTGGTCAGGCATCTGTATATATTTCTTCCCCAGGAGGGGGCTGGTTTCCTAGGCTCTGAGCTCCGGGGAATTTCTGGTGACAGCCGACGCTCTGCATTTCCCCCCCCAAATGTGCAAAGATTTCACTAGGCTTCGCTCTCTTTGCATGCTGTTTTAGGAAGTTCCTGGCATTTGCAGGGGGCTGTGCTAGATGACATCTTGAGGTCCCTTTGGACACTAGAATTCTATGGTTGTTCGATTCAGAGAGGTAGACTTCCAGAGAAGTTTCGATCTGTTTTATTATTTTTCCCGTTGCTGGGAAACTCATAGGAAACGGTGACTCGGTTGGATAGTTGTGTGATTGACACTGTTGTAGGTCCGCTGTATTCAGTTTGGGCTTAACACTAGGATGAAATATTTATTGGATTGGAGGCCTCAATATGTTTCCTATTCTATGCTTTGATTGTGTGTGTGTGTGTGTGTGTGTATTTCAATGGAAATTGTAGTTTGTAAACCTGTTTTTAATTTACAAAATCATTGATATTTTTAAAGTTCGCAGTACTGTACTTCTGCAATACACTGACTAAACTTCCAACAAAAAAACTTTACAATAATCTGAGAACATCACATGTCATTATACTGGCTGAGCCAACACATAACAGCGACCCGTTTTTCCATAAATGTAGTTGGTTGTTTTGCTTCCTCAGGAGTCTTCTGTGTTAAATTAACTTGACCATTTTCACTGTGCTCCAGATTAAGTGCACTCGGGGGGGGGAGTGTATGAAGCTTTCCCAATTTTTGCAACTAATATTTTTGCTCTCTGTTTAAATATCCAAGCAGGAATATCTTAGGCTGCATTGGCACATGGGCTCCTAATTTTGGAAATAGGAGTCGTCCCCCCCCCCCAAAACGGTATATGGAGATGCTCCACATCTCCAGCAATTATTCATCTTGGTTTTCAATTTGCTGTACAAAATCAACAACAAACAAACCAGATAGAAAGCGAGATGAGGGGGTGGTTGGCCCCAAACACAGGAGGATTTGCTTACGCTCTTTTTGAAAATCTGCATGCTTGGGATCTCTGGGTGCCGATTAGGCGGGAGGAAATCCTGAATATGTACTCCTGGCTTTGTGCAGATTTAGGAAAGGGTCATTGCCTAGTGGTTAGAGCACATCTTTTGCGTGTGGAAGTTGCAGCTTGCATCCCCAGTGGCATCTGCAGGAAGGGCTGCTTCCTGTCCCCTGGCTGAAACCCTGGAGAGCTGCTGCCAGTCTGTGCAGACAATACTGAGCTAGATGCAGTGATAGTCTGATAAGCTAGCTTTCTATGTTCTGGTTTAAGTCAGAACCATGAGGACTAGGATCTTGATTCTGTTTAGTGGAAGGACAACAGTTCAGTGGCAGATCTCCAGGTTCGATATCCAGGTGAGGCTGGCAAAAGCACCTGTCAAAGCCTGGAGGGCCACTGCCGGTCAGGGCAAGCATTGCTGCGCTTGACGGAGCAATGGCTTTACTGCTTGCAAGGCTGCTTCCTGTGCCCTTGTTTAAACCAGTCATTTTTGTCCGTAACCACGAGGACTGGAGTCTCACTTTATTCCTGTCTCAGAAGGGCCGTAGCCCCGTGGTGGAACATCTGCTTTGTGTGCAGAAGGTCCCAGGTTCAGTCTATCACAAGTTAGGCCTGGGAAATGGTCCTGCCTGGGCATAAAGCAGATTCCTAGTTTCCTAAAAAGCCAAAGGACTCTCATTAAAATAAGTAAATCATGTGGAGCTGAAGTCATGAGTCTGTAGCTGGGGAAGGGTCAGAGAGGCCTCACATTCCTGGGGCTCTCGCTTTCCCAGCGATTCCGAATCCACGGTGGTCACTTGACCAGGTACATCAGTGGGTGGATGGGTGGAGGTTCATGGGAGCCCCCCCCCTTTCCCCTCTCTGTTTGTTGGGCCCAGGGAGTGAATGCCAACCTCTGACGGGCACCTGACTCACCTCCTCCTCCTCCCTCCCTCCGCTGATACAGAGCTGGCGCCTGTCCAGCGATTGTTGGACGGAAACTGGCAGCCGCGTTCTGCTTGGATTGCTTGCCGTGTTCCAAACCCTGTTGGTGCCGAGTCCGTGGCCACGTCGGCTGCGTTTGCAGGAAAGCAAAGGCCTCCTCCGTGTCAGATCTCCGCCGTTGCTGTTCCTTCTTTTCAAAAGCTGATTGGAAAGGTGTGTGCTTGAGCCAAAGAGATGTGGGGTTTATTACTATTGTTGTTGTTATCATTTTGGCTCAGATCCTGAGAGCTGCCTTGGAAGTTTGCTCCCCTGCCCTGCCCCCGTAAATCCTGCTCACCAGTTTCTCTCTGGTTGGTTGGCCGCTGTGAGAGAAGGATATGGGACTAGATGGGCCTTTGGCCTGATCCAGCAGCCTCTTCTTGTGTTCTGGCCATCCCAGCTGATGGGAACTGGAGTCCAAATGTCCACAGAGTTCCCAGCCCAAGTCTAAAATAAGAATTTAAGCTATTTCAGCGCACCATGCTTCTTGCATTAGCCAATCTGATGCCTCCCACGCAACCTGTAAGCTGAGCATGATGGGAATAGCCCTCCGCTGCTCTTTCCTCCCAATATTTGGGGGTAGACTGCTTCTGGACCTGGAAGTTCCATTTCACCCTCACATTAATAGGCAGCGACAGATTTCTTTTTCTCCTTTGCGGTTTTGATTAATCCCCCTTTCCCTTTTTGTTTTTTCAAATGTAAGCCAGTGGAACTTGCCGCAGGGAGTTCCACAGATAGGATTCTTCTTTGTGTGTTATTTGTGTGCCTCAGGGCACCTGTAATTCTAGTCAAAGAGACAAAAACTTTATGTACCCTCTCCTGTTTTTCTTCTCCTCAGCATGTGTGATTTTTATAGACCTACATTCCCCCACCCCTTAATTTTCTTTTCACCCCTATCCCCTAAACCGAAATGCCTTCCCCGTCCCATTTTGAGGGACATGTTATATAATCTGTTTTAGTCCTTTAAAAGTGTATAAACTGCTTTGGCCGAAAGGCAGTGAATACAGTCTTACCTCGGTTTAAGTATGCTTCGGTTTGAGTACTTTTAGTTTAAGTACTCTGCGGACCCGTCTGGAACGGATTAATCCACTTTCCATTACTTTCAATGCGAAAGTTCACTTCAGATTAAGTACACTTCAGATTAAGTACGGACTTCCAGAACCAATTACTGTACACTCATACTTCGGGTTAAGTACGCTTCAGGTTGAGTACTCTGCGGGCCCGTCTGGAACGGATTAATCCACTTTCCATTACTTTCAATGGGAAAGTTCACTTCAGGTTAAGTATGCTTCAGTTTAAGTACTCCGCGGACTGTCTGGAACAGATTAATCCACTTTCCATTACTTTCAATGGGAAAGTTCACTTCAGGTTAAGTACGCTTCAGGTTAAGTACAGACTTCCGGAACCAATTGTTTACTTAAACCGAGGTACCACTGTACTTAATAAATAAATAAGGTAGCTGGCTTGCTCTGCTGCATTCAGTTTAATTTATTTCATTCTTAGCCCACCTTTTTCTCCAAGGAGATGAAGTTGGAACACACGGTCCTGTCCTACCCCTCCTCAATTGATCCCCACAACAACCCTGTGAGGTAGGCCAGGCTGACCGAGGCAGCCACTGGCCTCCAAGGTCACCCTTGCTAGTGATCTTCATGCCAGAGTGAGGATTTGAACCCTGGTCTCTCCCAGCCAGGTCACTCTTAACCTCTTAACCCCCCCCCCTCTGGTTTAGCACACAAGCAGCATCCTTATCATGTCTTGACAACCGTCCTCTCTCTCTGCAGCAGAGGCTGTTCCGCATGGGGCAGCAAATCTTGTCTCTCAAAGACCTGAATCCCCAAATCTCATTTTCCACACCGCCTCCTCCTTCCTCCCCCCACCTCAAACCCCTCCTCCTCCTCCTTTCCTGATCTGTGATCAAACCACATGCACACAAACACACACCTTCCAGCTGATGTTGCAAATTCTGCATCCAGCCACCAGCTAGCTTCCACCACCCAGAGCATCCCCCTCTTGCCCTGGCTGCTTCTGATGCCCTTCACCCCTGCCTGGAGGAGGAAGAAGACCCGTTTGTGCTTGTTTTCATGGCTCCCTTTTTGAAGCCTGCGTCTGGGAGCAGGGGAGGACGGCGGAGGGGAGAAAGCAGGCAAGATAAGTGTTTCGGCTGACCGTTGGCTCAAGGACATCGCTCTCCCCCAGCCAGCGAGCCAGCCAGCCAGCCAGCTGCTCTCCTCCCCACGGCCGGGAAGCTTGCCTGGTCTGCGGAGCCTGCGGCAAGGAAGAAACTTGCCGGCGGGGGGCAGCACGGCCTTTTTGCTCTCCCCATTCTTGCTGCCCGCCTGCCGTGGAACCAATGCCACGATGCAGCCCAGCCACCCCGCCACGTGCCACCTCCAGCACCGCTAAACTGCCACCGCATTGCACTGCTCTCAAAATGTCAGGGCTCACCGCCACCCGGACGCGAGCGGGTCTGCGGGCCGGCCAGGTTCCCACGGCGTTCGGCCACGGAGGACGCTGGCTGCTTCTTTAGCTGCCTCAAACTTTTTTTATTTGTTTATTTCTCTTCTCCACGCACCCACACACCTCTCCCTTTCTGGATGCACTTTTAACCCTCTCCTCTTTTCGGATTGCTCTTGCGGGCTCCAGTCGCAGTGAGTATGCAGCAGTAATCTGGCGGGCTGCAGAAAGCAAGGTGGGTGGGCTGGGGAGCATAACCCTTTTGTTTTTCCACCTTCCCATTCGGCTCAGCAGCCTAAAAGCGGCAGCCTGTCAGCTGGCTGCCCTGCAGCGGGCGATGAACACAATGGTACCCCTTTGCACCACTCCCCCAGCTTCTCTGCTCCCGAGGTTCTGCCGGTCCATTTCCCATTGACACTGCATTATTGTCACGTTTTTTTCAATTGATGCTCTTCAACAGTCCCCGATCCCACGATGCTCTGATGGAGTTGAAAGGAGCCAGTTTCTGAACGGTGGCAGTGAGACTCTCGGTGTTCGTGAAAACAATCACATGCTTGTTCCCGGCTTCCCTGATAAACCTCACAAGCCCTCTCTCCCTTGCAGGCTGGAAGAGGCTCCAGTACCCTTTGAAATCCATTTCTTGTTTAAAGGTAGCGGCTTCGTTCTGCTGAGCAAAAAGGGAGCATGCCGGCTGGCTGGGGAGCTAAGAGTGTGAGGCAGGAAGTTTCCGCCGGGAAGGTTGGGAAACGGCGAGAGAGAGATTTTCTCAAACTGCGAGCTGTGTTTGACAGTTTCTCCGTCTCTCAGAATGCTTAGAACATAGGAAGAGGCTACTGGATCAGGCCAAAGCAGGCCCAATTTTGCCCAGCGTCCTGCCTTCACAGGGCCAACCAGATGCCCCATGGGGAGGCCCACAACAACTGAGCATAAATGCCCTCTCTCCCCTCCTGTGGTTTCCAGCAACCGGTATTTAGAGGCATTGCTGCCTCTGTCCATGGAGGCAAAGCATAGCCATCATGGCGAAAAGCCATCAATCGCCTCCGTGAATTTGTCTGATCCTCTTTTAAAGGCATCCAAGTTGGTGGAGGTGTCAGGTGGCATCCTGGCCCCCAGGCATCTCCACTTGGTAGCAAGGAGCCGATGGCCAGGTGCGAAATGCGCCTGGTGCCTGGCTAATTTCGAACGCTGCTGAACATGGCAGAGGTTGAACAAGGGACCTCCTTACTTCAGAGCATGTGTTCTGCTGCTGAGCGATGTCTCCGTGTGTGTGTGTGTGTGTGTGCATGCCCCCAAACGGCTTGAGCCATTCCTGGGTGTGAGGCAAGCTGCTCAAATGCTCCTGAGGACTAGAAACCTAGGCTGATTTAGAGCCATGGATTCCCCCCCCCTTGAGATGCCTGGTGCTCAGCAAGGCAGATGGGTGTACCCACAACAGGCAGGTCTGCCAAGTGTAAATCGGACAAACAACCTGCAATTATTTGGCCGGATAGGTGGAGCAATGCTGTCTTAGCAAAAAAGTACTCTGGAATGACACCCTCTGAATGGTCCTGCTGTGTAAATAAAAATCCTGGGTTGTTTATGCATTCCTGGCGGTGAGATCATTCTGGCAGGGCTCTTATTGGAACGTCTGATTGGCTACTGCAAGAACAGGATGCTATCCTAAACAGGGCCCCTTTGGCCCTCTTCTGACATTCTTATGGAGCCTCCAAATCCAGCAGCAGTCTATCCAGATTTCTAGGTTCTTAAGGGCATTTGGCCTGATCCTATACAGTTTTTATTTCAGAATCTCACAGGGTGTGTGTGTGGTCTGGCCTCCACCAGCAATCCACCACACTTTCCACCCATTTTACAGACATGGACTACTGAGTCCTTGCTGGTAGTCTCTGTACTGGGATTCGTACCCTGGCCCCCAAGTTCTGCAGGTGTTATCCACCCACGCTCTCAGTCTCCTTGCATTCCTGCTCGGCGGCAGATCCTGACGGCAGCGGGGTGTGTTTTTCCACTTGAAACGCTTGCAACCTGCACTCTGCCTTGACCCGATAAGAGCGCTTTGCATATTTATTTATTTTTCCCTGCTCGCTCCACCATCGTAAAAGGGAGTTGCCGCCCAGCGCATGTTGTGTGGAGGTGAAAGTGCAGCTTTGCTGCTAGTCGCTGAGAGTGGGGCTAATCCCTGAATTAATGCAGGATTTTAAATCTCTGGCCAAGGGCTGTAGCTCAGCAGCAAGAAGGTCCCAGGTTCAATCTCTGACATTTCCAGGTAGAGCCAAGACTGTCCCCTGCCTGAAACCCTGGAGAGCTGCTGCCAGTCTGGGCAGACAGTACTGGTCCAGGGGGACCCTGTCTGCCTCTGCTCCTGATTAAATCCAGCCTTTGGCTCAGAACCATGAGGACGGGGATCTTTTATTTTGAGGCTCAGGAGTGAGAGCATCTGCCCTGCGCAGAAGGCACCAGATTCAGTCCCCAGTGGCATTTCCAGGTAGGGCTGGGAGAGGCTGCCTGCCAGCCTGAAGCCCCTAGAGAGCTGCTGCCAGTCAGTGTGGGCAATACTGAGCTCAGTGGAGTTGTGTTCAGACTTAGCGCAAGGACGGCAGGTTCATAAAAATCTTGAGAGCAGGAGATCAGGCGCAGGAGGATAGTGGCTGAGGAAATAATCTCAAAACCCAGGAAGTCTCTTGCACACACACCGCCTCTGGGTTCAAATTTCACCTCTACTGTGAGCTCTCCCTCCCCACCCACCCTCTAATCCACAATAAGAGGACAATACTGTCCCACCTTGCAGGGCTGTTGTAAGAATTAACATTATTTTCAATTTATTTCCTGCTGTTCACCATAAAAGATCTCAGGGCAGGTTACAGAAATTAACAATGCAATATTTAAAAACTTTTTAAAAAATCCTGTTGAGATGCAGTTCTGGTTATAGCCAGAGCTAGGATTTTGCAGGATTGACCCCACTGCTCAGCCTCCTGAGACATCTCCTCCCCAACCGCTTCATTAAAATGTTTTATGCATTTATATTGTTTGCTATTCATTCATTTATTTATCTGTTATGTTTACCTACCACCTTTCCAAGGATCTCAAGGTGCTGTGCATGGTTCTTGTCCAAACCCCATTTCACCCTCGTGACAACCCTGTGAGGTAGGTTAGGCTAAGAGGTGGTGACTGGCTCAACCCCGCTCATCTGAACTCTCCCAGGGTTCGGCTTCCTTGGAAGGAAGGGCAGCAGAGGCTGCGGTGCGTTAGGATGTAGATATTTGTATTTGCACATACATACAGTCATACCTCTGGTTACGTTTGCTGTGGGTTGCGTATTTTCAGCTTAAGAACACGGCAGACCCGGAAGTGTTTACTTCCGGGTTCTGCCGCGCGCACATGTGCAGAAGTGTTCTGCGCACGCGCAGATGCACTATATCGGCGCTTCACGCATGTGTGGAAGCACCGCTCCAGATACATACTTTTCGGGGTGAGAACGGCACCCCAGAACGGATCAAGTACGTATCCAGAGGTACCACTGTATATATAACCTGAGCCTAAGATGTAGGGGCTCACAGGTGTTAGCTAGCACAAGAACATCAGAAGAAGTCTGCAGGATCAGGGTGTTGCGATAGGTAAAAACAAGTCCTGCATTATTCCAGCATTGCAGAGGAGTTGGGCTAGATTGACTCGCAGGGTCCCTTCCAGGTCTATAATCTACGATTCTGAGCCTGTGTTCTCTCCCCGCTTTGGCAGGATCCTTTCAAGGCCCCAGACCCTCAGAGGATGGACCACCACGTGAACGGCACCCTAGCCGAGAAGCCGGGCCCCATGGACTACGGGGTCCAGATCCGCTTCATCAACGACTTGAAGGAGCCCAGCAAGTCGCAGAAGATCCGCCCCAAGCCCTCTAAGCCGGGCTCCTACGGGGTGGCGGTCCGGGTGCAGGGCATTGACGGGCAGCCCTTCGTGGTCCTCAACAGCGGCGAGAAAGGGGGAGACTCATTTGGGGTGCAGATCAAAGGCGAGAGCAAGTACGGCCCCCCCGCCCGCAGCCCCCAGCGGGAGGACTCCTTCCCTGCTTCCCCCGGGGCTGCTTCTTCCTCCAAAGATGCCTCGGGCTCCTTCAGCTCCGATTCCGACCTGCCAGAGAACCCGTACGGGGCCAGGAAGTCCCGGCACGCCTCCCGGTACAGCACTTCGGACGAGGAGCCCGGCCCGAGGCAGACCCCAAAAGCAGGCGGCTTAGAGCGGGGGCCCGCCCCACAGCACCGCAGTGGCGGCTACCGGACACTGCCATACAAAAAATTGTTTGGGGAGCAGCTGCGGCGGACTCAGTCGCACGGCTCCTTGCTTGACCCCGAGCTGGACGAGCCTCCCGAGCCCAGCGCCCCTGGGGCCAGCCCCCCTGACACCCCCCAGCCCCTGCTTCCGGGGGGCGCTGTGAGGAGCACTAGCATGATGAACCTGGCTGGTCGCCGGCAGCCCAGCCCCAGGGAGGACACTGGAGGCAGCCTCTCTGGCTTGAGGCCCGTACGCAAACCGGCGGTGGCGAACTCTCCTGAGCCCGCCACTCCTGCCACCGCCGGCGACATCGACACCAAGCCTCTGTCCTCGGTGGACTCTCTGATCCACAAGTTTGACGCAAAGGCTCAGCAGCGGGGGCGGCCGTCCCGCAGGAGCCGGCTCTCTCTGGATGAGCGGAAGCGCTCGCAGAGCCTCGACGGGAGGGTGCCTTACTATGACACGGCCGACAGCCGGGAGCCGGGTGCTGGGGAGCACCAGGCAGGTTCCGGAGGAGGGGCAGGGGTCTTGACGGCCAGCCCTGAGCCCCTGGGAAGCAGGAGCCTCAGCAGGGCCTCTGGGCGGCCGGTGAAGGAGAACGGGCTGGACAAATCGAAGCTGACCCGGGAATGGGTCAACAAGAGCCTGGAGGAGCCAGCCTTGGAGAAGCAGGCGAGGAAATCACAGCCAGACCTGCAGGTGATACTTTTTCCTTGTGTTTTCGCGGGGCTGTCTGTGCCAATTTCTCCTGATGGCAGCCTGTGGGGCCCAGTGTATTTAGAAACGGAGACCAGGGGGGCCCTTTGGGAAGGCAAGCAGTTCAGCACGCTTGTCTTGAGAAGGTTGCTGTGCTTGTTATCAGTTAGATGTACCTCCGTGGCAGAACAGCTGCCGTGCATGCAGAAGGTCTCTGGTTCAGTCCCTGGTGGCATCTCTAGGTAGCGCTGGGAGGGGCCCGTGCCAGAGACCCCGAGAAGCACCTGTCCATCAGCATAGACCTGTAAGAAAGGAAATCCCCTGTGTTACAAAAACAGACAAACTTTAAGCAATAGCAGGCAATACGTGTCTAATAATGTTCTAACAAAATATATATAACCTGTATTATTTCACAATTCTTAAACAGAGAACATATGGTGCAGCTACAGATAATAAAATAAATCAATATTGCATGAACAAAATTAGAGAAGGTAGTCAGTCAATATCACTGAGGCAAACAAGCCGCAGTCCCAGTCCTGCAATCTTGCAATAACTGAAGCTCCGAGCATAGCAGTTCTTAAACAGAGAATACTGTATGTAATAGAATCACAGAAAATAAAAGTCTATCACTGTTGCACGAACAAAATTGGACAATATAGTCCATCGGTATTGAAGGTGGCAAACAAGCCTTTCAACAGTCACAATCCTGTACCCGTGATCAAAAAACATAGTAGTTTTTCTGAATGACAAACTGTTTCAATAGTAATTCTTCATCAGCTGGCGATGATGTAAAATAAAATCCATTACAGTGGTACCTTGACATCCAAACGACTCGACTTCCGGAGTCGACAAACCCGGAAGTCTTTTTGCCGCGCGTGTGTGTTCTGCGCCTGTGCAGAAGCGGCACGCACGGTCGGCGCTAGCGCAGAAGCGCAAAATCGGGCTTCACGCATGTGCAAAACGGGCGCATTGACAACCGAAGACTTCTACTTACAAAGAGTGCCGTGGAATGGATCGCCTTCGTAAGTCGAGGTACCACTGTATATTTGCATACAATATAAATATAAGAATGACAATCCTGTAAACATAACCAGTCATGAGTAATGAATACATGCCATATGAATGGTCCTAACAGGTGCCTCAAGTAGCATAAGATCAGCAATCACTAAGAAATGTTAATTGGGCTACAAGTCCCATCATCCCTGACCACTGGTCCTGCTAGCTAAGGATAATGAGAGTTTGCTTCCAGCAAATGCAAACCTCAGACAGAGGTTAGATGCCCATCTGTCATGGGTGCTTTAGCTGAGATTCCTGCATTGCAGGGGGTTGGACTAGATGACCTTTGGGAACCCTTCCAACTCTACAGTTCTCTGATTCTATAAAACACTGTAAAACAGGCATCCCCAAACTTCGGCCCTCCAGATGTTTTGGACTACAATTTCCATCATCCCCGACCACTGCTCCTCTTAGCTAGGGATCATGGGAGTTGTAGGCCAAAACATCTGGAGGGCCGCAGTTTGGGGATGCCTGCTGTAAAACATCAAACGTTAAAAACTTCCCTATACAGGACTGCCTTCAGATGTCCTCTGAAAGCAGTACATTTACAGTATCTCCTTGACATCTGCTGGGAGGGCGTTCCACAGGGTGGGTGCCACTACTGAGAAGGCCCTCTGCCTGGTTCCCTGTAACTTCACTTCTTGCTGTGGGGGAACCACCAGAAGACCCTCAGAGCAGGATCTTCAGGTATACAAGGCCAAGGCCGGTTAGGGCTTTATATTATAGATTTGTTTGTTTGTTAGCACCACCACTTCAAATTGTGCTCAGAAATGTACTGGGAGCCAATGTAGGTCTTTCAGGAGCGGTGTTATGTGGTCTTGGCAGCCACTCCCAGTCACCAAGTCTGGCAGACACATTCTGGATTAGTTGTAGTTTCCGGGTCACCTCCAAAGGTAGCCCCACATAGAGCGCATTGCAGTAGTCCAAGCAGGAGATAACCAGAGCATGCACCACTCTGGCAACACAGTCTGCGGGCAGGTAGGGTCTCAGCTGGCATACCAGATGGAGCTGGTAGGCGGAATTGACCTGCACCTCCATGGAGAGCTGTGAGTCCAAATTGACTCCCAGGCTGCGCACCTGGTCCTTCGGGGGTACATCTACTCCATTCAGGACCAGGGAGTCCCCCACACCTGCCAGCCCCCTGTCCCCCAGAAACAGTACTTCTGTCTTGTCGACAACCTCTATCCATTAATCGCCGTCCACCCCCCAACCACCTCCAGACACTCACACAGGGCCTTCACCGTCATCCCTGCTTCCAATTTAAACGAGAGCTCTCACCTGCATATTGGTGAACACCTGTGTATAAGGTCCCAGGTTCAGTCTTTGGCGTCTCCTGGCAGCGTGAACAATATCCACTGCCTGAAACTCTTGGGAGCCGCTGCCCGTCATCGCTGATCCAGATGGACCAAGGCTGTTTCCTATGCCCCAGTCTAGCCCTGTATCGTCTACTCTGACTGGCAGCAGCCTTTTGAAAACACTGCTTCCCTCCTTCTCTCCCTCTCAAAAATGCTGGGGTTTGATCTTTGGGGTTTTTCTTCCAGCTGAAGTCCACCCCAGACCTCCTGAAGGACCAGCAAGAGGTATCTCAGCCCGGAAGCAGTGACCACACCAAGGAGCTCATCTACAGTATTCTGAAGGATGGGTAAGCGTTGGGGCGGGAGCAGAGGAGGGGCTGCGACCAATCGGATGTATGTGGGAAGTTCAAGGGGGAGGGGCATGGAGGCAACTGCGTCTGGTAGATTGCCCCTGAATCTGGAAGCTCCATTTAGTCACCATACCCATTCATCGGCCCGTTCTTCGCAAATGGGGGGGTTAATCCCTTAAAAAAACAGAAAGAACTACTATTATTGCTATTTTATTTTAAAAGAAATTTCACAGGAGCAAATTAAAATATAATACGATGCACAGATGACTTATTTGCATCTTGCCAGTGTGTGCCATATTATAACCCTTTCTAGGTCTGCTGTAATTTTAAAAAAAATGTTTGGATTACATTTTAGGAGCGTGCGCGCACACACACACACACACACAGGGCTCTGCTGGATCCTATTTGGAATAACAAGATCTGACATGCTGGCGATTTTCATTCTAAGCTGAGCTGGTTGGTTTTATTTTTGATTTTTTAAAAAACATGTTTTTGTCACTTTCAGAAACACAGAAAGCGACGCTGTGGTGAAGAGAAAGACCAACCTCGTCTTCGAGAAGGTCCAAGCGCTATCCGTAAGTACTTGGCGAAAAACACCATGTCACAGCTGTGAGACAAAATCATTTCCTACGTGGCGTGATTCCTGCCCTCTTTCTGGTTGATGCGTCCCAGTTCGGGGGTGGGGTGGGGTGGGGGGCAAGGACAGACCGCTGAACCCACATCCGTTCCGCCTGGATGCCAATATTCTCGGGCTTCTCTCCAAAACAATGAGGACTAAGAACTTGCCCTCGGATTCTCCAGAGCCCGAGATGGATACGGTTTGTTTGATTGTGGAGATTTATTTACTGTGTTCTTGGGAGACCATGCAAAGGAGGTCATGAAGGGGATTAAGGGAAAGGATAGGCCTGGGCGTGAGGCAGCCTGCCTTTTAAGAAAGGAATAGCTAAGCTCTGCTTTAATCCCAATGCACACTATACAAAGAACATAAGGAGAGCCCAGCTTGCTGGATCAGGCCAATGGCCCATCTAGCTAGCATCCTGTTCTCACAGTGGCCAGCCAGATACCTGTGGGAAACCCGAAAGCTGGATTTTCCCAGAGTTTCCATTTGGAACTGCCTTCCACCAAGCAAGAAACATCATCCCTTGAGACTAATATTGTCTGCTAAGCTCTGATGGGCAGCAACACTGCTAGGGTCTCAGGCTGAGAGAGCCTTTCTCTACTATCAGATGCTAGCTTTTTCTTCTAACTGGAGGCGCCAGGAATCGAACCTGGGGCCTGTGTGCAAACTATGAGCTCGATGCTAGTCCTCACTTCGTTCTGCAAAACCTCCCGGATTCAATCCCTAGTATCCCCAGCTAGACTAGGAATGTCCCCCCTGCCTGAATCCCTGCTGCCAGTCAGTGTTGGCAATGCTGAGCTAGATGGGCCCAGTGGCTTGTATTAAGTTAGCGTCCTCGCCTCTTTAAACCAGCCTTTTATTCGGAATTATGAGGGCTGGAACCCTACTTTCTTTTTAGAGTCAGGACCCGAACTCAGGACCCCAGTCCCCCCAGCCTCAATAAGACTTCATCTTGTGGGTTGTCTAAGGTATCCAGTGCTTTTTTTTTTCCTGTGGGGTACGCATACCCTTAAACATTTTGCAAATCTAAGTTTGGCCTCATTGAGGGGCAGTATTTCAATACGAGTAGGAAAATGAGAGTATCCCTAGACATTTCTTTTATTAAAAAAGGCACTGGTTGTACCAGCCCTGGAACGACAATTGCTCTCTTTACTGGGAAGGTGATTATTATTATCATTATTATTTTAATGAACTTGCATGTATTTTCTCCACAAAGAAAGAGGATTGTCCTTCTGATATGGGGGGCAGCTTTCCCATTGCCCTATCAAACCAAAACCAGTCTCCCTTCTCCCCACTTTCCCCATGAGACCCCCGAAACGTGGAAAAGGGACAGATTAACTCTCACCTGCTCCGTGGGGCAAAGCGGGTTTTTTTTTTTTACAGTGAATATCTTGCAGAGGAAAACCCTGTGTCAGCTAGTGTTTGGGTGAAAGCATTTCAAAGCCCAGAACCTTTGATCTCTGCTCAGCTACAGATAGTGATGAATCCCTGCTATGCATCTTCAGGGGGGTCATGCTAGCACTTTTTCAAACCTCTTTCTTTTTTTCTTTTTGCAAACTTCAGGTTTTTGTTGTTCTTCTTTTTCTAAGAGCTCTCCCGGGGCAAATCTCTCTCTCTCTCTCTCTCTCTCTCTCTCTCTCTCTCTCTCTCTCTCTCTCTCTCTCTCTCTCTCTCTCTCTCTCTCCTGCCCTCCCTCCAGCCCCATTTCTTGACAGAGATCTCTTTCTCTCTCTATTGAAACTGACACCTCATGAGGACCGGCTGCTGGAGGGCGGAGGGAGGCCACAGACAGATGACTCTCCGGTTGAAGGGATGTGGAAAGGGCCTCGGGTGCAAGAAGGCTGCTTGCCCAAGCTTTACATTTCAAAGCGGAGAGCTTTGCGGGGTGGGGAGTCATTCTGCTACCTCGTTCTCGATCCCAGGGGGGATGGGGCAGATGTCCAGCTTATGGGGTTTTTGCAATGGTGCCGGTCTCTTCCCCCCCCCCCCAGAATTCCAAGGTGCCGACCGTATCCCATTTCTCCAGCGTCTCCCCATCTGATGCCCTTTGCTTCCCCCTCCCCTCTTTCTTTTCTGGGAAGGCTGCCCCTGCGGCGCAGTCAACAGCCTCCCTCCCCCCGGCGGGCGAACTGACGCAGAAGGTGGAGGAGCTGCAGCGGAAGTTGGACGAGGAGACCAAGGTGTGTTGGCACCTCTTCCCCTTTTGTTGGAACAAGAGCCTCGCCTGTATTGTCTTTCCCCTGAGGACACAAGTCCTACTCAAAACAAACAAGAAACAGAACAAATGGGGCCATGCTCTCTTTCCTGAGTTGCAGGCAGGAGGTTCCAGGTTCAGTCTCCTGGAAAAGGGGCTGGGAGTGTCTCCTGTTCCCTGTTTAAAATCAGCCCTCGATTTTAGAACCATGAGGACTGGACTCTTGCTCTTATCTTTAGGGAGGGAGGAGCTGTATCCCCAGGGGCAGAGCATCTGCTTTGCATGTAGAACGTCCCAGGTGTTCTCAGGTAGCGCTAGGAATGTCCCCTGCTTCTCCCAGCCAGTGCCGGACAGCCCTGAGCTACATGGGCCAAGGGGCAGACCCAGTACAAGACAGCTTCTTCTGTTCCCATTTATCACAGCCGTCTCCTTAAAACCACAAGGACTAGAAACTTAAAACGTGGCCTGTAGATCGGTGGTAGAGCAAATGCTTGGCGTGCAGAAAGCCCCAGGTTCAATCCTCAACATCTCCAGCTAGGCCTGGGAGCGTCCCCTGCCTGAAACTCCAGAGAGCTGCTGCCAGTCAGTGTAGACCATACTGGGGTTAGGTGCCTGGGGTCTCTGCTATTTCCTTCTCTCCCCTCCCCACTGCTCCCCAGTCAGTGGGCCTGCGGCCTCCATATTTGTCATGCCTTCCCACCCAAGCTGTGGAAGCAGAGGCTTCTGGGTAATGTCAGAACATCTGGAAAAACCTGTAGATGGTTGCATTCTGGGCTTAGTTATTTTCTTTCTTTCTTTCTTTCTTTCTTTCTTTCTTTCTTTCTTTCTTTCTTTCTTTCTTTCTTTCTTTCTTTCTTTCTCTCTCCCCCCCCCAACGCAGCTTCGTCAGAGGTTGGAGCTGTTGCAAAACGGCCACAGGAATGGCACCCCCCACGACCTGGAGGTCCAGCTGGAGGAGTTGGAAGAGGAGTGCCACCGACTGCGGGTGGCCTTTGAGAAGAAAAGCCAGGAACTCCAGGGCAGCGTCCAAGAGTAAGTGCAAATCTGTTTATTTTTTTGGAGGGGAGCCTCCCGGAGTTAACTGCAAGCCCACCCTTGCCTTCAGATCTCAAGACCCCCAGGCCGCACCTGCTTCCTGCGCTCCTTCAGGTGGGGGTCTTGTCACCTGAAGGTCTCCATGCGACTTACAGCAAAAAAGGATATACCACACTGTACATAATACCCTTGCAGGAGGGGGGGAGAGGGAGGCAGGGCTGCTGTACAGAGGCAAAAGTTTGCACGTGTTGCCCCTCCCACTTTTGCCTCTGGCCCCGCCCACCACCACCAGGTGGCGCCCGGGAGTGAAAGAGGGATGGAGGATGGATTTGAGCCTTCAGCCGCAGCGTCCTGATCTGCCGTTTCTGGATCCAGAGGGCTAGGGGAGTGGGAACAGAGTTGGCTGTGGCCAAATCGCAGCTCTGCCACCGTCGCCGCCATGTGTCACTTGCGGTCTCGGTGACACTTATATTGCAGGCTCTATATAGCTCAAGGGGCAAATAAACTTTGTAGGCAAGGACACAGCAGAAGGACTTTGATTTAATCCTCTACTCCAGTGGTCCCCAACTCTACAAAAAGCATTATTCAGAGTAGTGGCTTGCACGTCCCACTAAGGAGGAGGATAATAGCAACACAATCAAGTTCAAAACTAGCAATGGATTGCGATCCGATGGAAACTGTTTGGCATAATTGATTCGACAAAATTGAACTTGATCAAGTAATAACCGGCTTTTCAAAGTCTGATAGTTATTGATGCCTCCAGCCCTACTCGGCACAGTTAAGATGAACTTCCCACCCCCCACCCCTTCTCTTTTCTCCTTCCGATTCTTAAGGCTGAAGGACGTGAAAGCAATCAAGGAAGAGACGGAAGCCAAGCTGGCCGACTTGGAAGACCAGCTGATGGAGATGCAGGACGAGCTGGACCGCTTCCGGGAGCCGATGGGAGATTCTCCAGACAGGGATGCTTTGCTGAAAGTAAGTGGCTCCCTGGAGCTTCTGCGTAGCCCCGCAATGTGCCAGTGTAATAGAATCACAGAGTTGTGGGGGTGTAAGGGACCCTTGGGCTCATCTAGTCTAACCCCCTGCAATGCAGGAATCACAGTTCAATAATCCCTGACAGGTGCCCCTCCTCCCAATTTTGGATTTAAAACTTCCAGCATAAGAGAGTTCACCACGTTCCGAGAGAGTCCATTCCGTGATCAAACAGCTCTTTCTGCACAACGACAGCCTTACATTTTTGTGTGTATAGGAAGACATGCAAAACCATGTTTGTGATTAAGAGTGTTGGACAGGGGCCAGGTCCCTGCCATCAAACTTATAATCTTAAAACAACCACAACCACGACACACAAGGAAAAAGGGACACGGAGGGATGAGGAAAAACTCAAACTCTAAGTGCTGGCCCAATTCAGCGGCAGGGGGTGCTTGATGGAGCTGGACCTCCAGCAAAGCAGATGGAGGCAGCCTGAGGGAACAGCCGCCCCCAGGAGAGGATGGAGTGGAGAGGAGGCCTGCTGGGGTGAGAGCTAGCTCTGTCCTCTTTCCCCAGGAGCTGCTGGAGACCAGAGAGGAGCTGGAGGAGGTCCTGAGGGCACGGCAGAAGCTGGAGGACCACCTGCGCCAGCGGGAGAGGGAGCTGACGGCCCTGAAGGGGGCCCTGAAGGAAGAGGTGGCCAGTCACGACCGGGAGCTGGACCGGGTGCGGCAGGAGTACCAGCATGACATGGAGCAGCTCCGACGCAACATGGAGGACGTGTCGCAGGTGAGCCTGTTGGGCTTTACCAGCTCCAGTTTCTCTTTGTGAATGAGAAAGAAGCCCCTCGCACTTAGAAATCTAGCACTTAGAAATCTAGCACATCAGGAAGAAGCGGCCTGCCCTCTCCCTGACATGCTAGTTTTCTGTGTGCAGGGATATCGGGCAGGTTATGGGCCCTGACTCAGATCCATTTGGTTGGGGTTGGAGAGGCTGCTTCTGTGTTAGAAACACTTGGCACAGCGGATCCTGCCGACGACCATCCTTTATAACCCATGGACCATTGCGTTGATCCAGGCCACCATTTACAAACTTGACACCTTGTCCAGGGACCGGTCCTACCGTTAGGCATAGGGAGATGACAAAACATCCTTTATGCCCAAGAATCATTGCCCTGACCCTGTTCACCGCTTACAGATTTTATCTGGGGGCCGGTCCTGCCATTAGGCAGAATTAGACAGCAAGCATCTTATGTGCCCCAGAATCATCTTCCCAACACCATTCGCCACTTACAAAGAGGGCCAGTCCTACCATTTGGCAGAGGAACCGTAGGCCTCCCCCCACCCTCCCTGGGCATGTTTCCTGATCTCCAAGGGCTGCTTCTCCATCTGCTTGGAGTTCAGAGCTGTGCATAGCGCAAGCATGCGCCGTCCAAGCTGGCCTGCCACCTTCGGGTGTGCTAGACGACGCTGCCCCGTTGCCACAAGGTTCCAGCGCCAGCCCACCAATTTGGCACGTGGGGAAAATTGTAGCTTTGCCTCTCCTCATCTCTCGCCAGGATCAGGCCAGCCTGGAGTCGGAGAGGCAGAAGATCAACACCGTGGTGAGGAATCTGCAGAGGGAGCTGCAGGAGAGTGGCGAGGAGGCCTCCCACTGGAAGGAGATGTTCCAGAAGAACAAGGACGAGCTGCGAAGCACCAAGCAGGAGTGAGTCCCCCCCCCCCGATTCCTCCCCAAATCTTTACAAATTGAGCCAATTTATTTTTATGCTCAAGGCAGCATGTGGGTCGCTGGTGCGTCCTGCGTTTTTTTCTGTGCCTCAGTCCTTTTAGGCTTCTGTACTGAGGGGCAGCCTAGACAGCACTTTCCAAACTTTTGGGGGGCCCCCCACTGCCCCCTTGGCTTCATAAACTCATCCGCAATGCCCCTATCCTATTATATAAAAAAAGGATTATTCTGAATAGGACTTCCTGTGACCCACTAAGGAAGATAGTAACACAGGAACATTCAAAAGAATTAATGGGATACAAAATCCAATTAAAACGATTTAGTTTAATTCAACCAATCAGGTGAACTTGATCCAGGGGCCCCAGCTTTTCAAACTCACCCTCCTGCCGCCCCTTCCTTCTTAGCCCCCCTCTAGGTCAGTGGTTCTCAAACTTTTTCCTCTGGACCACACTTTCAGAACAAAAATTTGCTGGTGCCAAACTGATGTGTTTTTTTTTAATCGATAAGAAACACTTTGGAAAACAAAAAGAAACAACTCCTAGCAGTGCTTGATTTATGACATAGGACACAATGACTTTATAATATGCTCATGGGGCATGCACAAAGTATAAAGCAATGCAGCTATGTAAGAGCATGAATAATTCCCGAAATATAAACGAGCCTCTGACATATGTACCTGAAGTATGTATGCAAGCTCAGGGAGAGGTGAGAGCTTGCTTTGGCCGGTAATCTTATTTACACAAGGTCTTACTTGAGACAGAGAAACTCTCATCTCCTCATCAACACAAAGAAGCCTTTGTCTTTCCTGACCTTTTGTATTTGTCAGAGTTGAAAACAATATGTTGTGGAAAACTCTAGGAAAGGGGTGGCCAACTCCCAAGACACTGCGATCTACTCACAGAGTTAAAAACTGGCAGTGATCTACCCCTTTTGGGGGGTTCAGGTCAAAGTTGTTGAGCTTTTTTTTTCTTTAGGAAAGAAAGCCCTGCTTTTTGGGGTTCTGGTCAAAGTTCTTGGGCTTTTTTTAGGACTGAGGACGGCCCTGTTTTTGGGGGTGCAGGGCACACATGTTGAGCTTTTTCTAGGGGAGCAAAAGTTGTTGAGCTTCTGTGGGGGGAGCCAGTGATCTACCACAGATGTCCAGTGATTCACCGGTAGATCACGATCTACCTGTTGGGACGTGCCTGCTCTAGGAGAATAGCCAATGCTTTTGAATAACATCTGTCCTAGAAGCTTTTAGATGTTTCACTTATCTTGCCTTTAGTGTGTGGCCCACCCAGGAGGAAGGGCGGGTGTGAATTTAGCAAATCGCCATTAAATGCCTCCTGTTTCTGGCTCCTTCCTTTCACCACCTCCAGGCTGTTGCAGGTGAAGGTGGAACGCGAGGACTTCGAGGAGGAGCTGAAGGAGCTGAGGGAGCGTTTCGTGGCCGTGCGGCAGGAAGCGGATCAGGCCCGGAACGGCGCTGGGGATTCTGGAGAGGCCAGCGCCCTGAGGAAGGTACACTTGGTTCACGGGGGTTTCTAGGGCAGACTCTGGCTTGCAGGAGTGTGGGTGGGCTTATGTGGAATGTTCAAAGGTTCTGGAACCTGGGTGGGGCCAGGGGCGGGGCCAGGGTGGACAGGAGGCGGGGCTAATCACAGAAGCTTTTTGTTTCACTCTAGCGCAGAGGTCAGCAAACTTTTTCAGCAGGGGGCCAGTCCACTGTCCCTCAGACCTTGTGGGGGGCCGGACTATATTTTGAAAAATATATGTATAAAAATGAACGAATTCCTATGTCCCAAATAAACCAGAGATGCATTTTAAATAAATGCCCACATTCCACTCATGTAAAAACACGTTGATTCCTAGACCATCCGCGGGCCAGATTGACAAGGCGATTGGGCTGCATCCGGCCCCTGGGCCTTAGTTTGCCTACCCATGCTCTAGCAGCCGGGAGAGGGTTCTGTGGGGAACTGAGTTTGGCTGGCAGGCCAGCCCATAAAAACTGGCTCACTAGTTTTCAGTAGACCTGTTTGTTATGAGGGTTGTGGCCTCCCTGCCAGGGATGGAACCTGAGAACTTCTGGGAACAGAGTGTGTGGTATCATTGCACTGAGCTAGGCCCCTTTCCTTAAATAAAGCGGCAAGATTCCAGTCCTCATGGTCTTGTGCTAATGGCTGATTTAAATAGGGACATAGGGATACTGAGTAGAAAGAATAAAGAATAAAATGCAAGCTTTTTCTATTATTGATCAATCAATTGATTTTATTGATTTGTTGACAAAGCACAGAGCACAAGCGTAAGAAAAAGAAGGAACGTGGAGAATAAAAAATGTAAAGCGTAACATATCACATCCTGGAGGGTCGAAAGTACAAAGACATAGCGCGGCTCCAAGGGGATAATCAAGTACTAACTCATGCAAAGGTTCCTTTTAGAAATAATAAAGATGTAGAAGAATAAAACTGTTATCCCCCTGTGAGTTCCGTCATTACTGAGAATAAAGGTTCTGTATATGAGCCAGATATTTGCATATGCTGTTGGAACTGAGCTTAGGATCCAACTCCTAGGAACTGAGGTCCCTTCACTCTCCCCCATAAAATATTTGAGAGGACCATTCCCCCACAAAGTTGATGGGCGTTCCCATTCAAATGGGGTGTGTGTGATTAATTATGCAAGGTGGGGCTCACCTCGGCCCCCCTAATATTTTATTCAAGTTGTCCCCCTTGGCACCGACGGTGTGCTTCAACATCTGTATAAGAAGTAAAATCATGCCATGCATTTGTTTTTTTAATAATTATTTTTATAAAAGATTTTCTTAGGTTACAAAGGTAATGCAATGTCTCATTTTTTTCATGCATCATTTTTACACATCAATTTTACTTGTTGAGACATTATGAGGAAAGGGGGGGAAGAGGTAGGTGGGATGGGGAGTTGGGTGTGGATGCCATGCATTTGTGTATTGGGAAGTTTGATGTTTTATTATGTTTTTGTATGTGTTGGAAGCCACCCAGAGTGACTGGGTATAAATAATAAAAGTGTTATCACACCAATCTCTTGTAGCTCGAGAACTCTTTTCTTCCACGGTGGATTCCTGCTCTGCTTGCACCAGGCTCTGTGGATTTGTTTGTGTGTGTTCGCGTGGCTTTCTAATTCTCTCCTTTTTCCTCGTCCCTGCAGGAGCTGCGTGAGGTCCGGGATCAGCTGAGGGACTTGACGTTGTCCAAGCAGACCCAGGACGACCTCCTCCGCCAGCGGGAGAGGGAGCTGCTGGCATTGAAAGAGGCTCTGGAGGACGAAGTGGGTGGCCACGACCAGGAAGTGACTGAGCTGAAGCAGCAGTTCCAGCAGAACGTCCAGCAGCTACGGAAGGATTATGAAGAGGCCTTCAAGGCAAGGATCTCTGGTGTTTTTTTGCCAGTGTGTGTGTGTGTGTGTGTGTCTTGGCAATCAGCTCCCTGCCCAGAGTTCCCACGGTGATGTCATGTGATTGACATGCGTCTGGCCCCACCCCCTGTTAAAGTTGGCCCTTAGGCATGGGGTGGAGCATCCATCCTGCCCATCTGGGCCCAGCTCCCCTCACCCGTCACATGATAAGAACATCTAAATTTGTGGGCGGTCCAAAGCGGTATAGTCCTTTCTGCCACGTGGGGGCTGTACCACCTCTGTTCTGCTGCGTGCGTGGTAGAACATTCCACACAGAGGGAGAGAGAGCTTGGCTACTTGCCTTTTCTCGCAGCTTTCGGGGGAAAACCTGCCCCTCATGATGTCCCATCTCTCTTCCTGCCCCCTCGCCCGACTTCCTCATCTCATCTCATCTCGTCCAGAGTCCTTTTCCCACAGTGGACAAATACCCTGGTCCTGCTGTTAATCACAGGGAGGCAAATCTCTTGCCTGGTTTTTAGGTTAGATAAGATAAGATATCTTTATTGTCATTGTCCCCTTGCTGGAACAACGAAATTACTCGGTTGCTACATCCACTCAGATAAAGCATTCCGCATAATCCAAAAGTACAAAACCTAATTAAAAACAGTAAATAAAATACAAAATAACAAGTAAAATAAGATGACTTCAAAGTTAGCTCTGCCACCATGAGAACTAGCACATTGGAAGCATTTTATTTATTTATTTTTAAAAAGAGTTAGGCATGAAAGCTTATTGGAAATGATATATAATGAATTGAAAAGGATGTTCAAAATAACTTTTGTTAAAAACAACAACCCAGAAGCTTTTCTTTTGGGAATCATAGGGACAAAACTACCTAAATTGTATAGAAATTTATTTATGTATGCTACTACAGCAGCAAGAATGTTACTCGCCCCAAAATGGAAAGAAGCAGAAGTCCCAGCAAAGGAAGAATGGATACAAAAACTTATGGAATATGCAGAAATAGTAAAACTTACCGGAAGAATAAGAAATCAATGTAACAAACTCTTTATTAAAAAATGGAAATGGTTTATTGAATAGCTACAGATAAAAAGGAAGCAGATAAAAACACTAGCAGGATTATTGTGATAACCTGCAGTTTTGTAAGAGTATATATTTACAGTAGATAATTAAATGAGTAAATTAACTGAATTTGGATATGCAGAAGATATGAAAAAATAAATTTAAGGATCTGCAGAAAGAGGGGGAAAGAAGTCGAATTTTGACATGTTAAACGGATTGTAAAATTAATGCAATGTATAAGTAAAAAACTTAAATGCCTAACTCTTTTTTTTTAAAAAAAATTAACCTGTTTGTCTCTTTCCCACCACCATCAGGTAAAGTCCTCATTGGAAGGTGAGAAGGAGGCAGCCGAGCAGATGAAGAAGGCCGTGGAGTCCACCCTGAGGGAGACACAGGAGGAGAACGACGACCTCCGGCGGAAGATTCTTGGCCTCGAGACGCAGCTCAAGGAGTACAGGCACTTTGCAGACAACTGGCAGGGGACAGAGGCCAGGCTGAAGGAGAAGATTGCAAAACTGGAGGTACTTTTTTTGGGGGGGGGGAGATATCGAGGGAGAGGTTGGGGGCAGTTTCTCGCAAGCCTTTTTATTTTCACACCGTGGCAGTGAACTCTATCCCAACCCAGACTAAAACTCTGAGAACCTCCGGGTATAGGGCGGTATATAAATTCAATAAATAAAAATAATATGGGGATTGAACTTTCAACCTTGACATTATCAGCACCATGCTCTAACTCAGGCATAGGCAAACTAAGGCCCGGGGGCCGAATCCGACCCAATCTGGCCCGCAGACGGTCCGGGAATCAGCGTGTTTTTACATGAGTAGAATGTGTCCTTTTATTTAAAATGCATCTCTGGGTTATTTGTGGGGCCTGCCTGGTGTTTTTACATGAGTAGAATGTGTCCTTTTATTTAAAATGCATCTCTGGGTTATTTGTGGGACATAGGAATTCATTCATTTCTCCCCCCCCCCCCCCAATATAGTCCGCCCACAAGGTCTGGCAGACAGTGGATCAGCCCACTGCTAAAAAGTTTGCTGACCCCTGCCTAACCAACTGACCTATCCAGGATGACTATTACAGTGGTACCTTGGTTGTCAAATTTAATCCGTTCCAGGAGTCTGTTCGACTCCGGAACCATTCGAAAACCAAGCCGCGGCTTCTGATTGGCTGCAGGAGCTTCCTGCACTCAATTGGAAGCCGCACCAGACGTTTGGCTTCTGAAAAACATTCGCAAACCGGAATACTCACTTCCGGGTTTGCAGTGTTGGGGAGCCGATTTGTTCGGGAGCCAAGCCGTTCGACAACCAAGGCACCAGGCTTTCTCAACTTTGGGTTCTCAGATGCTGTCGGACTACAATTCCCATCATCCATAGCCAGTAGGGGCAGCGATCAAGGATGATGGGAGTGGTAGTCCAACAACATCCTTAAGTAATAGGGACTTGAAGGAGCAGCCGCAGATCTCTTGCGCTATGTACTACTGCTGTCTCCCTTTTTTGACGTGAACTCTTGCACTGTTGTCCTCCACCCCCACCCCTTCCCAGTCCGACCGCAAACAGATGGAGGAGTCTCTGGGGGACGCCACGGACCAGGAACAGGAGCTGCTTCTGGTGAAGCGGTCTCTGGAGAGCCGCCTGGAAGACGCCCAGAGGAGCCTCAACCGCCTCTCTCGGGAGCACCAGGACCTGAGCGCCACCCTCCATGAGGAGCTGGCGCAGAAGGAGCAGCTCAAGCGGGCCAAGAGCGAGCTGGAGGAGGAGAAGCGCCTGCTGGACAAGAGCATCGGGAAGCTGACGAAGGAGGTGGGGCCCCCCAGGCGGGCTGGCCGCTGCTGATTAATCAGCAAGCGTCTATAACAATTATTCATGGCATGGAGAGATTGGTAGAGCGGAGGTTTTCTCCCTCCTAACACTAGAGCTCAGAGAGGCATTCAGGGAAGCTGAATGTTGGAAGATTCAGGACAGAAGAAAGGAAGGACGACTTCACGCAGCTTGTAGTTAATCTGATGGCCACTAACCTAGATGGCTTTAAAAGAGGATGAGAGACATCCATGGAGCAGGAGAGGGCTATCCATGGCTCCTGGCCACAGTGGCTTTGCTCTGCCTCCACGGATGGAAGCAGCAATGCTTGTGAATCCCAGTTGCTGGAAACTGCAGGAGGGGAGCGTTGCTTCCATGCTCAAATCCCTCTTGTGGGTTTTCCTTGGGGGCACCTGGTTGGCTACTGTGAGAACAGGAGGCTGGACCAGATGGGCCATTGGCTCTTCTTAAGTTCTGCTGCCCTTTTCTTTTATTTTCGTAGAGGACCTGCTGGAAGCTGCCGAATTCTCAATCTCAGACCATTAGCCCACCTAGTTAAATGTTTTCAGCACTGGCTGGCAGCAGATCTCCAGGGTTGCAGGCAGGGCACGTTCCCATCCCTGCACGGAGATTGTGCCTGGGCCCTTTTGTGTGCAAAGCAGATACTCTACCACGGAGTTAGGGTCCCTAGGGTACCAGGCCTCATGGTCAGGTGTAGAAAAGGCTGGTTTAAAGAGTAAGCCCTGTTCTCTTTGAAATTATCCTTTGAAGGCCCCATTGAAGCAAATGGCAGTTGCTCATGAGCACCAACTGGCTAGCGGCCATGACCTCACCAACCAACTGTCATGCTCTTGATTTGCCCCCTGTCCTTTTTGAGAAGGCTCTGTGCTCAGATTACTTCTGAGTGGGTTGTCCCCCAGTGGGGTTAAAGCTGCCTCCCTTCCTGGTGTCCTTGATTTGATCACTTTTATATTTTTAAACATGGAATACTTGGGACTCCTAGCAATGCCCTCACCTGGGCGCTGGCTTGCTCAGCTTTGGCAGGCCTGCAAAACCAATTTCCTCGGCGTGCCTCTGCCTTCCCTTGCCTTGCCTCGCATTAGGGCTCTACGTGGACTGAATTCAGCTCCATCTAAGGGTCCTGTAGAGGGGGACTGCTCTCTGCTGCAAAGTTGGCCGCTGCACCTCTGCAGCACTGCGGAGGGAGGTGGCGTTTGCTCCCAGCCGGCCATGAGAAGACAGCCAGATCATTAGGTAGCAGGCCCTTGCTGCCAGCTCCCATTTTCTGCTGAGGTTTAAGGAGCTGACACGGGTGATCTGGCGGGGCTTTTAACAGAGCAGCAGGATTGTGACAGGCCCCGCAAGGGTGGAGGGAGATGAGGCGATGACAGGAGCGGCCAGCAGATGATGCCTTGGACTTCATTGGTCCTGAGAGGGAGAGACACAGCATCTTGGGCAGGCTGTGCAGAGATGCCCAAAGACCCTGTATTTCGTGTGTGTCTTGGAAAGAAATTAGCTGTGTGTGTGTTAGAGAGGACCTTGGATGCCCTACCATTGAACTGTGGCTCTCCCACAGCTGTATATATACATATATTGAAAATCCAAAATACCGAGGTTCCTCATCCCTGCTCTAGTTTTATGAAATAGGAGACAATTGGGGGAGCCAGCCATCCTCCCTCTTCTTGGAGACGGGGGGAAATTGGGAAGGGAGTTAACCATCTTCCTGGACCTTGGAAGCAGGAGGGTGACTTAACGGGTCTCGATTAAAACATCCTCCTTGAAGTTTAACCTGGAGTCCCCCTCCTCTCCTCTTCTCCAGCTAGATCAGATGGCTCAAGAATCCCACAGCGCCCTGTCCAAGCTGCAGACTCAGCTGGAGGAATACAAGGAGAAGTCCCGCAAGGAGATCACGGACTCCCAGAAGCAGGCCAAAGACAGGAACACCGAGGTGGAGAAGATGCAGTACAACCTGGGGCGGTTGCAGGACGAGGTAGGATGGGGAGGGGAGGGAAGAGGGCCCTGCTCCCCTTTTCTCTGCTTTCAAAATCAGAGGCGAACACAACGCAAGGAAGGGGCTATGGAATGAGCAGGGGGCTGCGAGACCCCAGAGGTCGCAGTGGACACTGGGCTAGGTGGGGCCAGTCGTCTGAGCCAGGTGAGCTGTCCCTGTCTGTCTGCTTCCTCCTCTTTGGTCTCCATGAGACTCAGCAGGAAGGACAAGGATGGGGAGGAACTAGAGTTAGCTGGCTCCGCCTTTCATTGCGCTGGCTCCGCCTACTCTTTGGTCCCCGCGCCTTCTGCACCACCTTTCCCAGTGGGCATTGGATGGGCCTCTTGGCCTGATCCAGCATCCTTCTTCACTCCCAATAGAACCTCCCTGTGCAGGAGCAGTCTCTCTGATGTTAGGGTAACGCATCGACAGAGGAAGGCTGCCTCTTTCTTTCCCGCCTTGTGAGCTTCTGCCAAAGCATTTCCGAGGCTGCCTCCGGCAGAGTCGGTGTGGCCATAGGGCAAATGTGGATTTCAGCTCCCAGCAGCCCCAGCCGGCAGCCGAGGATGATGGGAGATGGTAGTCCAGCAACACCCAAGGGTTATCCAAGGGGGGTTCCCGCAAGGGGAAAAGTGCCTGGTTAGAGGCAGGGCCTGGGTTCGAATCTCTGATTCCTCCAGAAAGGCAGGCTGGTCTACTCCCTTGCAAACCCACTTCTGTTTCCCTCCCTTCCAGGTGATGCGTCTCAAGCAGGCCCTGCAGGACGCCCAGGCTGAGCGTGAGAACGCCGTCCTGGACAAGGAACTGCTGGCCCAGCGCCTCCACAACTTGGAGCAGGAGATGGAGTCCAAGCGGAGGTCGCAAGACGATCGATCCCGGCAAGTCAAGGCCCTGGAGGTTCGCATTTCCTCCCTCCCCTGCCTTCCTACCGGGTATTTCCTGAACTGAGAATCCCAGCAGACCTCCAGACCCGTGGCTCCAGCACACGTTTAAAGTGATGCAATGCCTCTTCACAAACAGCCTTTGGCTTCCCCCAAAGGATTCTGGGAGCTGTGGTTTGGCAAGGGTCCTGAGAATTGCTAGGAGACTCCCCCTGCCCCCATTTGGCTCCCAGGGGGGCTTAAGAATCGCTTCTCCTTCACAGAGAACTGTGGGAATTGTAGATGGGACAAACTGATCTGCAAACGAGGGCGGGTTCCTCTCCTTGTCAAATTCTGGCCTGGGTCCCCCATGCATGCAACGCCTCCTAGCCAACAGCAGGAGGCAGCAGCGCTGCTTTTCAAAAAGTCCAGATTTTTTACCTGTATAGCGGTTTGGTTCATCTGTCTCTGCTACAAAAACCCCACTCCCAGTTCAGAGCAGTTTTGGTAAAACCTGATAATTTTTGCATGTGCTTAAAAATAGCAACACTGCACAGATGTGTTTTCCAGCTCCTCCTGCTGCAACACCTTTGCAAACGTATTTCCCAAGTTTAAACATGCAGAAATTAAACCAAGCGGTCTGATGGTTTGGGTTTTTTCCTCGCCAGAATTTTATTTGTGTTTTTGGCCTGCGTTTTCCTCCAGGGAGCTCAAGGTGGCTTGTAGAATTCTTCCCTCTGCTGATGTTATCTTTCCCAGCAGGCCTGCGAGGTAGGCCAGGCGGAGAGACTGTCGGTTGGCCCAAGATCACCCAGTGAGAGCTTTTTGGCCAAGTGAGGATTTGAACCCTGCTCTCCCAGTTTGTAGTACCACACTCTTGCCACTGCACCCCACTGGCTAGAGGTGGTTAGGGTTGTAAGACTATGACCTGGGAGACCAGGAAGCTCATTGGGCCACTCACTGTCCCTAAGCCCTTCCTCTCATGGTGGTTGTGAGGATGAAATGGGGAGGGGGAGAAAATGCAGGCCCCCTTGAGCTCCTTGGAGGAAAAGTTGGTATATAAATGAAACATTGTTAAACACATACTCTATTTTCTTCTGCTCAGGGTTGCGTCCCCCCCCCCCCGCAAATAACAATTTGTTGTGCCCCTTTTCCACACAGTTCCAGAGCTTCTGTGACATTTTTGAAGGCAGCCTTTATGTTCTTGTTATTGCCTGAATGATACCTGCACTCATGAGCGGGATAGGAGATAACATTTGATTAAACGCGTAAAATGGCTTTTCAGGACAAATCGAAACGTCTCGAAGTGGAGCTGGATGAGGAAAGGAACACGGTGGAGCTCTTGACGGAGAGGATCAACCGCACGAGAGACCAGGTAGGGGAGATGACGCTCTGTTGGCATCTTGGCTGCTTGCAAAACGCAGGCTGCGTCTTAAGCAGCATTGTGCCACTTTAAACCCCAAGGAATTCTGGGAAGTGTAGTTTGTTGAGGGTGCTGAGAGTTGTTAGAATATACCCTCATGGAACGACAGTTCCCAGAGTTCCCTGCAAAGAGGGCTCTGAGAATTGCAACCCTGTGAAAGGAATTCAGGGTCTCTCGGCAACTCTAGGCAGCACAGACTACAACTCCCAGAATTCTGTGGGAGGCCCGCTCCTGTCCATTGTCAAGCTGCCCTTAGGGTGGCCGCAATCACACATCCATTTAAATAGCTTTTATTATACCACCTTAAATAGCCACAGCTCCCCACCCCAAGAACCCTGGGAACTGTAGTTTGCTACAAGCGCTGAACGTTGTTAGGAAACCCCCTGTTCCTTGGCGCATCAATGCAATAAATAAATAAGTATTCAACAACTTTGAAAATAAAATAGTTGGATTGTATCCATGCTAACCCTACTCATAGCAGAGCCATTGGGGATAATGGGCGTGGCTGACTCAGGTTCATTAATTTCAAGGAGAATTTAGCTGGATTGGGTAGATTAATAGCTGGTTCTCCTATCACTACAATATAGGTTTTACATGCTGTTGGCTTGCTTCTGATCTGCACCCAGGAAGCGCCTTCAATCACAAAGCAGCCTGGTCAGCTGGGCCAAACGAGAACCACAAATCCTTCTTTTTGTAGAATTTTCAGGTGTGGTTGGCAAAGGGTGCCACAGGGTTCTATGTGCCTGTATTTTAAGGACTGACCTTCGCTCAACCACAAAAAAACCATGCCAGCGCCTATTTTTAGCTCCTCTTGCAGCACAATGGTGTCATCTTCCTAGGAAGGAGGCCTCCTGCCGTTTTTAAAAATACAGTAATGCTGTTTCACATGCACGTCATTCCCCTAATTGTTACAACAGCCCTATAAGGTAGGCTGATAACATTTTTAAAAATGGGGAAGGGAAAGTAAATGGGAGCATACAAAGAATCCAGAAAAAAGAACCTCACTTAAAAACATTTTTTATAAATTAGACTTGTATTTTCTGCAATTGTAATTTGACTGCACTATAGGAAAATCTTAATTTAAAAATCTTTTAAAAAGCAATTCTTTTTATTTAATATGAACATTTAAAAGCTGTTCATTCAGAGAGAGCTCTCTAAGCAGTGTGCAAATAAAATGGTTGATGGAATGAAACTAAAATCCACTTAATTAAGTAAATGTTGGTGCCATTAAAACCACAACTAAAACCAGGAGAACCATAAAAACGAATCAAGATAAACTAAATTATGGGTCAGGGTAGAACTTTTATCAGGCCCAGCCAATGAAGCTGAAAGTTGGAAGTTTCCAGACATATAGAAGGAATGACTTCATCATTAATAATAATAATAATAATAATAATAATAATAATAATAATAATTAATAATAATAATAAAATAAAAATATGCCACCCATCTAACTGGGTTGCCCCGGACACTCTGGGTGGCTCCCAACAAAATATTCACACAAGGCGTAGATTAACTGTGGAACTACCTGCCACAAGAGGCACTGATGGCCACCAACTTAAAGGGCTTTAATAGAGGATAAGGTAAATTAATGGAGGATATCCGTGGCTACTAGCCGTGACGGCTATAGTTTCCCTCCACTGACCTTGGGCAGCTTGCCTCTGAATAACACCAGGTGCTGGGAATCGCTAGCAGGGAGAGTCCTGCTGCACTTGAGCTCTGCTTGCGGGGAGTTTCCCGTTGGGGCATTTGGGAGAACAGGGTCCTGGGCTAGATGGGAAACCCCCACCTTGGCTTGATCCAGTAGCAGGGCTCTTCTGACTTCATTGTGGAACCTCCAGGGCTGGAGGCAGTCTATCTACATTATGCTGGACTGGGGAGGCCTTGATATCCTTGCGACCTGCCCATGGTATCCCAGAGGAGAGGGATATTTCCCTCTCTGCCCCTCTCCTCATGGCATCCAGTTCCTCTGGTGGCTGGACTGAGGTGGGCACAGCTGGTTGCAGACTGCATCCATGCACTGGGTTGGGATAGTCTGGCGCAGCCAGGGCTGACACCCCGTCTCCTTTCTCTGTCTCCCTCCAGATTGACCAGCTTCGGGCCGAGCTCCTTCAAGAGCGCTCTGTGCGGCAGGACCTGGAGTGCGATAAGATCTCGCTGGAAAGACAGGTAAGGCTGCGGCTGGCGTGTTCGGTCAAGTCTGGATCTTCTCTTTGCCGACTCAGCAATTGGAAGCTGTTGGGATCCTCCTCCCGCTTTCCTCCTGCTGCTGCCACCGCATATGATTTTAAAGTTACACAGATAACTGGCTGATTCTGCTCCCCCACCACTGAAAGCATGGAGAGTCTGCAACTTCCTGAAGGAGTCCGTTCCACTGCCAAACAGCTCTTACTGCCAGGAAGCTCTTCCTGATGTTTAGATGGAATCTCCGTTCTTGTAACTTTATGCAATTAGTTCGGGTCCTACTCTCCAGAGCAGGAGAAAACAACCTTGCTCAATCTTGCCAATACATTTTTATTTATTTTACAGTAATTCTTTTCAATACATTTCAATACAATCTCTCCTCATATATAATACTTTTTGGCTTTTTAGGGCCATGACTTCCTTCAAACCTTCCTTATGATTTTCTATTTTTCAATTCAAATTTCTGCATTTTCACTACTTAACCATTGCTTTTTTTTACCATAGCATCCAAAATAGATCATTAAAATTTCATTTCTACAATGATTTTTATATCTATACTTACAAAGCTTCTTGCAATCCTATCAGCGTATTTAATTGACTACAACTGTCTTTCAAATAATTTACAAATTTAATCCAGTCTTTGATGAACTTCTGGTCCTGCTGTTCTCGGATTCTTCCTGCATGCTCCTCGGCAATTCCTCTTGTTTCCAGTTCTGTGCTAATAAAATTCTTGCCGCAAGCTTGCTCCATCTTCCATGCAGTAGCCCTTTAGATACAGTATTTGAAGATGGCTCTCCTATCTCCTCTCAGTCTCCTCTTTTCCAGGCTTAAACATACCCAGCTCCTTCAACCGTTCCTCATAAGGCTTGGTTTCCAGACCCTTGATCATCTCAGTTGCCCTCCTCTGCACACCTTCCAGCTTGTCAACATCTTTCTTAAGTTGTGGTGCCCAGAACTGGACACAGTATTCCAGGTGGGGTCTGTCCTAGGCAGAATAGAGTGGTACTATTACATCCCTTGATCTGGACACTAGACTTCTGTTCATGCAACCTAGAATAGTGTTAGCTTTTTTTGCTGCTGCATGACAAGGTGACTCATGTTAAGCTTGTGGTCCACTAAGACCCCCAGAAGCTTATAATGGTGGTGACTTGGGGCTAGTTTATTTATTGATTTTGATCTTCAAGTCTTTTTATCCAGCCCATGTCTCACCCTAAGACGATATTCCGGCTATTGTTGTTTCTCTTTCTAATCCTTCTGAGTCCAAGTTCACACCAGAAATAGAGAGAGCTTTGCCTCCCCCTTCAAATAATTTTGGCAGCGCCAGATGGTGGAAGAGAGATAAAATACCAACTAAATTGGAATGGCAGGCAAAGTTATTTGAATATGTAGAATTGACAAAGATGACAGGGGAAATTAGGAATCAAACAAACCAAGAGTTTAACAAAGAACGGGATTTGTTCAAATTATATTGAAAAGAACCTTGTTCTCAGATAAAATCTTTGACATGTTTTGAATAACCTCTGCAGCGATATAGTCTACCATGAATATAAACAATTAACGATAAGTTTTAAAATATGCAAATATGCAGTCAACAAGGTAATGATGGAGCCCTATTGAGGATGAGGGAAGTCACAATTTATGAAGGAATTTTATTTTCTGTGTAAAAAAAATCTTTGTATGTGAGGTGACTTCTTTTTCTTTTCTTTTCTTTTGTTCTTTTGTGGTAGAGGGATTTAATACTTAAAATAAAGATTAGAATTCAAAAATAAAATAAAATTGGCAGCTGTGGTTTGCTGGGGTTCTGAGAGCTCCTCAGAGACCCCTCTCTCCCTATTCCCCCTCACAGAGCTGAAATTCCCAGAGTGGTTTAAGATTGCCCCCCAACTGGCATTCGGACAGTGGAAGGGGGTTTCGGCTGTGTTTGAAGTAGTGGTTGTTTGGAAGCGTGTTTGGACTGGGAAACTTCCCCAGCGGCCTCTTTCTCCACCAGATCTGCCTTTTGCGTCTGCAAGAGGCCCTTCCTGTCTGGGCTTGTAGCGGTGGGGGGGGGGGTGTAGGATGGGACAGGTTATGTAATTTGCACCATTTCAAAATCCACACCCCCCCCCTGATTCATTTCAATAAACGAGCTGTTGTTGCCGTGCAATTAACAAGGGCGAAAACAACCCCGGCGACATTCTGCTTGGATGCCAGCCACATGCGGCTTGGAGCGTTCCCCGTAGAGACCTTCATTACCATAGAATTGCAGAGCTGGAAGGGACCCCACAAGGTCATCCAGTCGAACCCCCTGCAATTGTCCTTTGCACACAGATTTCCTCTTGTATTATCACCCTCTCCCAGGCCCCCAGGTTCACGAGAAGCTGAGCTACGTCTTGCCTCTCTGTGTGGGTGAAGCCTGCTTCTTTCACAATAGGGATGGGGCTAGAACATCTGCAGTCCTCTGGGCGCTGCCGGACTACAACTCCCAGCAACCCCTTTGCCATTGGCCCCAGTGGCTGCTGGGAGGTGGAGCCCTGGAGAGCCACAGATTTTAGACTGGCCTACGTGCCATACATTTAGAGCACGTTATTTCCACCCAGAGAATCCTGGGAACTTGCAAAGCTACAGTTCCCAGCACCCTTAAAACTATAGTTCCCAACATTCCTTTTTGCAGGTGAGGGGAATGGAAGCTTTCTTACAGTGCTGAAAACCAGCAGTTGTGGGATGACTCTTGTTTGTTTGTTTGTTTTTAAAGCAACAGAGCAGAAGCTTTGTGGCATAAACTTCCACTCGGCTCTGGGTTGTATGGGAAGAGGCCTGCAGCCGTAGGATTTTATAGCGTTAGTCAGGAGGAGGCCCATTGACATTAATAGACATGAGTCACTGGACCCATTAGTTTCAAATGGGTCTACTCTTGTGTATGACTAATATTGCCTGCAGAATCATAGAATTGTGCAGCTTGAAGGAACCTCGAGAGCCATCTAGTCCAATCCAGGAATCGCAGCCTCCATGCAAAGAGTTTTGTTTTTAAGCTGGTGCATTTGAGCCAGTGTATGAAAAAATTGCAAGGGGTGCAGTTGGGTGCCTCCGATCCCTTTCCTTCCCAGGAATGTTACTGGATTTTTAAATTGCATTTATTAAACCAGCCCCTCTCGCACTGCAAGAACTGTGGATGGTGGAAATACAGTGATGAACTTAAGTGACATCAATTAAAACCACATTAGACAAGCACGTGAACAGGCTCGTGCCTCGTTTGGCCCATAATTGGGCCAAATGACCAAATGCTTACTACGGTAATTAACGCATTACATTACTCCTAGTCTTAAGCAGCAACAGGACCGGTTTGTTTTGAAACATTGCAGAGCAGTGAGCAAGCTTCTGAGCGCAGCAGAGCACTTCTTCATTTCTGGATGTTCATTATAAACGAAAAGGGAGGGATCGCCCGGAGAGGCTTTCTGGGGAACAGGGAAGCTTGCGTGCTACGGTGTCAATTTTTTGTAGTGGGTCCTCATTTTACTGCAGTTACTTTAGGATTATTATTAATATTACCATTTTCCTAATAGTCCAGCCTGCCTACCTGCTATCTATTTGCCACCAGCCTTGGAGTTTTACCCAAAACTCAGGTTGCTTTGCGGCCTGGAATAAAGCCTCTTTTTGATCGGCCTCTGCGTTTTTCTCGGCCGCCATGAGGACTAGTCTCTTTTTTCTTCCCCTTTTGTTTCGTTTAAACAAAAACCAGACTTCTAAGGGATCTGGTAGAGGTCTCTCTGGGCTGCCCTTCCCTGTCTGTGCTACTGTTTGGGAGCTATGCCCCGAACATGTTTGAACACAGATGTGAGAGAGCGGGAGCTTTTTTTGCATTCCTCCTGAGGCTTTGCGCCCTCTCTCTCTCTTTTTCTTTAATAAAGAAAAGAAGCAAAACAGGGGCCCCCGCCATCACCCAGCTTGGCTGCACTGCAAAGTGAGGGGAAAACAATTATTACTCTTATGTAACTCTGCTAATTAAAATTCCTGCTTTCTGAAGCGGGGAGGGGAATTTTGTTCAGCCCGGCCCAGGACATTACATAACCCTGTGCAGCTGGTGTGTGTGTGTGTGTGTGTGTGTGTGTGTGTGTGTGTGTTTGCTCTCCATCTTGTTCCTCATAACCCGAAGTTGCTGACTCAGCCAGAAGCCACCTGCAAGAGGCTTTTAATGAAACTGTTGCTCCAATGCAGATCAGAGCATCCTGCTTTCCAGACCTTCTGAAAGGCTGGTCCCCTCATCTCAGAAAGGATATTGTAGAGTATTTTGTCAGGGCAAAGGTGGCAATCCGAGCCACAGAAGTCCCTTCCAGGCCACGCAGGAACTTGCCCCGGGCCGCTGGTCCATATCTTCTCTAAATCTCCCCGCTTCCAAATCTCTCTTTCCAGAACAAAGACTTGAAAAGCCGCCTCGCGAGCAGCGAAGTCCTCCAGAAGCCCAGCGCCAACGTCTCCCAGCTGGAGTCGCGCATTCAAGAGCTTCAGGACAAACTCCAGGCTGAAGAGAGGTAAGTCGCGGAGAGGCAGTGTGGGATAGCGGTCAGAGTGTCATGGGGGAAACCGGGGTTCAAATACCCTGCTCAGCGATGAAGCTCTCTGGGTGTGGCCTTGGACCAGTCACTATCCCTCAAATGCCGCCTCGAGCTCCTTGGAGAAAATGGTGGGATCGGAGCGTGGTAAACCTATACGGTGGGGTCTTTGACATTTATTTAGGAAAGTATTTTTGTACCACCCTCTCACAAAACGTATGGAATTAGAATATCATCGAAAAGTGCATTTATTTCAGTAATGCAACTTATTATTTTTAATTTTTCTTTTAATTTTTACAAATGCTTTCTTTTGGAAATTCCACAGTAATAAAACAAATAGTTACAATAATACAAAAATAAACATCGCTATTGTTGTTTGTTGTTGTTTAGTCATTTAGTCGTGTCCGACTCTTCGTGACCCCATGGACCACAGCACGCCAGGCACTCCTGTCTTGCACTGCCTCCCGCAGTTTGGTCAAACTCATGTTCGTAGCCTCGAGAACACTGTCCAACCATCTTGTCCTCTGACGTCCCCTTCTCCTAGTGCCCTCAATCTTTCCCAACATCAGGGTCTTTCCCAAGGATTCTTCTCTTCTCATGAGGTGGCCAAAGTATTGGAGCCTCAGCTTCACGATCTGTCCTTCCAGGGAGCACTCAGGGCTGATTTCCTTAAGAATGGATAGGTTTGATCTTCTTGCAGTCCATGGGACTCTCAAGAGTCTCCTCCAGCACCACAATTCAAAAGCATCAATTCTTCGGCGATCAGCCTTCTTTATGGTCCAGCTCTCATCGCTATTACATCGCTATTACATTTCATTAATTACATTTATAATTGACCTGCCTAACGACAAATAATTACAATTTCAACAAATAAAGGCTTGACATATCTTGCTTTGCATGTCATGCATCTATCTCATATATTGGTTTCACCTTTTAAGTTGCATTACTGAAATAAACACACTTTTCGACGATATTCTAATTTTCCGAGTATCACCTGTACACTTCCTTTAAGTACACAGAGCAAACCCCAAGCTATCTTGGCTCATCTTGGAAATCCTTTCCCAAAAGTTCTTTCCACTTGCAAATCCTTCAAATCTTACGAATAGCTAAAACATCTTGGCTACCCCTCTGCAAAACTGGCCTGGCAAGTATTTGTTAAAAGCAGGCTGATGGGAGTTGTAGTTCAGCGACACCCCGAGGACCAAAGGTTCCTCCCACCTGTGTCTCGGACAAGCGACACAGCACCTGCCTTGCTCGCGGAAGACCCCCGGTTCGATCCTCAGAACCTCCCTCTTTTGCTGGAAATGTCCCCTGCCGGAAGCCCTGGACAGCCACTGCCAGTCAGTGCAGGCAATGCCAAGCTCAGTGATCTAACTCTGCAGAAGTCAGCTCTCCCCTTTTTCTTCCCTGTCGCCTCAGGGAGAAGAGCGTCTTGGTGTCCTCGAACCGCAAGCTGGAGCGGAAGGTCAAGGAGCTGACCATCCAGATTGATGACGAGAGGCAGCATGTTAACGACCAGAAGGACCAGGTGAGCTGGGGGTGGGCAGGAGGGCTCAGAAGGCCCCCAATGACATCTCCAGGCAGGGCTGTAAAAAGATGTCCCTCTCTCTTGGACCACCACAACCAGCCTTTGTTGACAGTATGGAGCCAGGTGGACCTGAGAGCCTGGCTCTGTTTGAGGCAGCTTCCTCTGCTTAAAACCAGAACCTTGAGGTCTAGACCCTTACTTTTACTTTTACTTTTACAGGGAGGGCCCAGGCTTGCTGAGTATAGAGCTTAGTCCCAGCTTCATCTCCTGGCATCTTCTGCAACTATCTTTTACCTGCTAGATTGTATTTACAACAGCGTAAAACGAAACGCTAAAATCGTTGATTTGAAATGCTATTAGAAAGAGGTGTTAAAAATATTACTGAAATCAACTCTAGCTAAGAAAGAGATAAAACATGTGCAGCTTCTCCGTGTCTAGATAGGCTTGCCTTTTTAAAAAAAATATTTTTATTAGGTTTTACAACATATTCACTACTGATAATATAATCACAAACTAAGTTACAAAACTTAAACAAAAATGTTTCAAGGGGACACTGAAAAGAGTTCAACAAAAATAATGATGATGATTTTTTAAAAAGAGTTCAGCGAAGGCTGCCTCCCTGGTGTCCATTGGCAGGGAGTTCCAAAGGGCAGGTTCTGCTGCACTGGAAGGTTTAAAGGGGAAAGACCCTGCTGTAAGATGATTCCACCCCTTATGGGGGGTTTAAAAGCCAGCATGTATTTGTGAGGGCTCTGCTGGGCCCTTCAGTTGCCGGGGCATCCCAGATCTCCCTGCTGCTACCCCCGAGTCAAACTGAGCAGGCCTTCCTTCCTCCCTCCCATAGCTAAGCCTGCGGGTGAAGGCGTTGAAGAGGCAAGTGGACGAGGCAGAAGAGGAGATCGAGCGGCTGGAAGCTGCACGCAAGAAGGCCCTGCGGGAGCTGGAGGAACAACATGAGACCAATGAGCAGCTCCAGGGCCGCGTCAAGTCCCTGGAGAAGGACCTCTGGTAAGGAGGGCGGACCCTTTGTGGGTCCTAAAGAAATGGGTCCTGCTCGGGGGCTTCTCTTTGGGGCATCCGGTTGGAAGCTGTGAGAACAGAATGCTAGACTAGATAGACCCTCTTTGGCCTGACCCAGCTGCATGGCTCTTCTGATGTTCTCATTTTTTTTTTAAAAAAAAATACCCTATGCACCTTGTTGTCATTCTGCCCGGACACTGAGGTCCAGTTCCAAGGGCCTTCTGGCGGTTCCCTCGCTGCGAGAAGCCAAGTTACAGGGAACCAGGCAGAGGGCCTTCTCAGTAGTGGCACCCGCCCTGTGGAACGCCTTCCCATCAGATGTCAAGGAAATAAACATCTGACATTTAGAAAATATCTGAAGGCAGCCCTGTTTAGGGAAGTTTTTGATGTTTAATAGATTATTGTATTTTAATACTTTGTTGGAAGCCGCCCATCCCCAGCCAGATGGGTGGGGTAGAAATAATAAATTATTATTATTATTATTATTATTATTATTATTAGAATGGAAATCTGCCCCCCTGACCTTTCTCTCCCTTCTCAACTAGGCGCAAGGCAGCCCGGTCCACAGCCGAGTCCCTGAAGGATGACCACCTGAGCTCTGATGAGGAGTTTGACAGCGCCTACGGCCCGTCCTCCATCGCCTCACTTCTGACGGAAGGGAACCTCCAGACCAGCTCCTGTTAGCATCTTCCGGCCAACCCTTTTGCGGATCCCGTCGGAATGCCTGAACTTTTAAAACACTTCGAAACCCGTCTGAAGTGCCGTCCTCGTGTTTGCCGGTCTCTGGCGAAGCAACCGGAAGATTCCCCTCTCCTCACCGAAATGTTGTGTGCCTGAAGATGGAAACAGACCACTTTATTGAAGTGAAGGATATATTTTAATGTTTCTTCTTCTTTTTGTTTTTGCTTGCTATGGGGCAGCAAGAGGCTGATCATAAAACGGAAATGATGACAGTTAGAACTTTCTCTCTATCCCTCTTTCTCTTTTTAAATCCCCCTCGATCTGGTTCTCAGGGCAACTGGTGAATGATTAAGAAATAGAATCTTCCAGTTTTTTGTTTGTTTTTTCTAAACCAAAATTTTAATTTTCTGCATATGTATGTGTACATATAGATATATATATATATATATATATATATATATAGGGGCCCGTGTATGTATGTCAATTTTGCATGTGTTCCAAATTTGGATGTGCAATAATGTTTCATGGAGGGATCTGGGGAGATAGTGGAATGTGTTTTGGGGGGTGGGGACCTGGAGCCCGCCCCCCTTTGCAGTACATGTATATGGGTCTGCAGAAAACAGATCCTCAGGTGGCCTTAACTACTGATACTGATTGCTGTGCCCTTGTCCTTCCCGGTGAGTCTTCAAGAGCAGACACTTGGGATGGGAAGACATGATTTGTGACTTACCCGCTGGGCAGCTATCTCAGCTCATAGATTTTTCTCGCCACCGAGACCCTTGAAGCCGATCCCTGCTTCTCCTTTGGATATCTGCCCTCCTCCCCTTTCTGGAATTTTCCGTTCACGTCCTCGGACAACTCTCTCCTAAATGCGTCCCCTGAAACCGTCTCGCCCAGGAAGTGAAGATGAATCTTTCGGCAACGGGATTCTGAAGCGCCGTTCTCCTGACCGGGGCGTTTGGAATTTGCCTGGGATGGCCCAAGGATGGCAACACGAGCGACGGCCTTGACGCAGAAATTGAGCAAGCAGCCATTGACACGTGGATGGTGAGACGCTGAGTGGAAACTCCCCAGCCTAAAAAGAGACCTCAGCACGAGGTCAAAAGGACTTGCCTCCATTTTAAGCTTGTTGCTGACTGGAGCAGCATAAATTAGAACCAGGTTGTGTTACCACCATCCCAGGTAACAAGCTGCCACCAGAGGAGTCCATTTTGCAGAACTGGAGCTCTGTTCCGAACCGTTCCCAAAATGTCGGTTCTTGCATTTTGCAGGGAGAGAAGATCTGGCTGGGGCCATCAAGCGATGGTAGCCAACTTGGCGTCCTTCAGACAGCTCTTTGTCACCTCTGAACCCTTGACCATCCCGCCTGGGCTGATGGGAGTTGTAGGCCAATAACATCTGGAGGGAACCGCATTCTCAGTTTCCATCAGCGGGGCACTATTCCTTGGCTTCCTCTTCAAGGCGTTTTGGGTTCTGCGTTGGGAACGAGGCCAAGACTAAGGAACCCCCCACCTTCCAAGGATGGTGAACCTCTGAATGATGTTGTTGGACTCCAGGACCGACCCTGCCAGAATTTCCTTGTGTTCTCTGCTGGATGGTGGCCGTGTCAGACGACCTTCTTGGCTGCTGATGTGTGCATGAAACCTCAGCATGGAAATTTTAAAGAGAAAAAAATCTCCATGGTCTTCTGAATGAGGGGTGGGAAGCCAGGTGTTCCTGGACTTCCCATCAGCCCCAGATGACGGAAGTCGGGAGTCCAGCGAGATCTGGAGAAACCACGAATTCCTGTTCCCTATTTGTATATAAACTATGTCCCATCGTGGCTGTGGGGTTTTTCGCTCCTGATTCCTAAAGCAACAGCAAAGCCAGACTCTGGTCTCACAACCCTATTGGGACGGCCAGTTCTGAAGATACTCTTCTCGGATCCATGCTGAGAGTTTCCTCTGTCGGGGGACGGAAGAGCAGCAATAGCTCTCTTTTCTGATTGCCGTTTGGAGCCCTCGCTTGGCTACGATGCTACCAAACAGCTGAGGATACAGTATTTCCCCTGCTGCAATCACTGGCTCTGTTGGAGGCACCACACGTAATCCTTCGCGTACGATTGTTTGCGTGTTTGCAAAAGGCACACCCCTCTGCCTGTTTCTTCCTGGGCCAATTGTTGAGCCATGTCTTCAATTGGGGCATGACGAAGGAGGAACTTGAGCCCCAAGCTCCATGGAAGAACGCCTCCATGACAATCTGGGGTTTTGTGGACTTCTCCTTGGGAAACCTCTGCTTCGCACAAGACTGGGCGTCAGAGGATGCAACTGTGTCGCTCATCAGAATATTGGCTGCATTATCAAACCTTAGTAAGGGCTGCTTTTTCCACCCTGTCCCCTTAACACAGAGGGTGGGGAACCTCTGACCCACAGGCCAGATGTAGATGTGGCCTGGCGTGGATCTCAGTTTAGCCTCTGAGGCTGTTTCCTCCCCAAACCCACAGCCACCTGTGACATCAGGTGTGGGGTATGCAGATGCGGCGAGGTCGGCTGCGCAGCAATGTTCCCTGTAGGTGGAACTTGATGGCACGGCCTAGATTGGGGAGGGGGGGAGGCTCATTTGCCACACTTCAGCCGATGGGTGATGAGTCCAACCCATGCCGGATTGGCTGCACAGGCACATTCCCCATGAGGCAAGGGGAACAGGACTGCGCAGCTGCTTCCTGCAGAAAGCGCTTTTGCCAGACCTGTGCTTGAGAAAGGCCAGGTTTAGATATCACAAAGGGCTTTGCGCTCCCCAAACTCAGTCAGGCGCCTGGGAAGCACTGCACAAGGAGCTTTGGTGGGTGGGTGGGACTGCCCACCTGTCAAAGCCCGACATCAGGTGGATTGGCAGGAGCATTGCCCCGCCCCCATGTTGGAGCTGGTCTGCTGGGCCAAAAGGATTCCCTACGCCCACTTTAACAGTACCCAGGTGCCCCAATTTAACCTCTCCAGGCCTTGCACGAAGTGCCTTATCATGGGTGTCTCCCAGGAGAAGGGAGCACTCTTAATGTACGTGTTTCACGCGGGAACCGACTGGGTGTGCCATGCTTGGAGTCGCACCATCAAAGGCATGATGCGCACCTCTGCCTTTTATACTTCTGCAAACACATGGGCCAGCTTCGACGTCTTGCTAGGTCCCATCTTTGCTTGCCGTGTGGCTCCCCCTCTCAAAAGCGGGCGCTGTGCGGTCATTGTCACAATGGCGCTAAAACAGGAATTCCAACACGACTTTAAAGTGCTGGTTCCTGGCTGGCTGCCCTGTTTTGCACTGAAATGAGCCCTGCTTAAAGGGCTGTGCATTTTCTGGGGAGGGGAAATTACACCTTCAGCAGAAAAAAAAATGAGGCAAGATTGTTTCCACCACCACCACCCCTGGCTGGCACCACCTTGTCCACAACTATTTTGGCAGTTTCCGGAGGCTCATCCTTTCTGCCAGCACAAGTCTTCCAAATACACCGTGGCTCAGAGGGGGGAAGATCTTAGCTTCTTTGCTTCAGTAGTTGCAGGAACGTCCAAGAGGTTTTACTGGGTGTGTTGCCGAAAACATACAAGGCATCTAGTCCTCATGAAACACAGCTGCATTGCAGCAAGCATCAAAAGCAGAGCGGCCATCTTATTTGTGGAAGATTGTTTCCCTTTCCACCTCTACTGCTCGACCAATATCTCGGCTGCTGGTTTCCCTGTATATTTTTCCTGCTCATTCCTCCCTCCACCTGCCCCCAAATGCAGCAAGACATCAACTTTGCCAGAACATTGACGGGTATGACAAGCTCGACCTGATCCGACGGTATTCAGGGCAGTCAGTGCAGCTGGTGGGTCTTGGAGAAAGGCCACTGAGCCGTTGTGTCCATGTTTTCTACTTCCTGTTTGACTTATAACATGTTTTTGAGCTACAGATTCCACTCCCAGCTGGTGGGTTTTTCTGTTTTTTGTTTTGGAAGTGTTCTCATGCAAATGTCTTCAAACCAATGTTTCCGCAAATCTTTCTCTCAGGAGAGCTTCTGTTTATATTTTGTTGACACCGTCCATGTCTTTGAGCTACAGTCAAGGCAAATCGGGGTGGGAATAATGTATTGTTTGCTCTTCACAACCCTCAACATGGCTTCAGACTGTGGAAGTCGTTGGGCGCCAGGAATTTGGTGGAATGAGTTCATCTCCAATGTCCACTGGCAGCTGGAGCAACGCACAGCCTTGAAATCGGCCTCCTGTGTTGTCAGATTTAGCCATTACATTGCAGATCGGGTGTGGAGACAGTTTGCCCCTCCACATGTTGCTGAAGTACAATTCACACCATCCCAGGCCATCCTCACTAAGACTAACAAGAGTTCAGGAGCATCTGACGGGCCAAAGTTGTGGCAGATCTTTGAAATGGCATTTGGCCGAGATGGGGGAAAAACTCCTCTGCCTTGTTTTCATTCCTTTTATCCAGCTTCTGGGCTCAGATGAGTTTCCCGCTTTGCCTCTCCCTCTCTTGAAGGTTGCATGATGTGATTCCGACCGGTAATCGTCTTGTGAAGGGGTTCGCAGGACGCTGGCCACCCTGCTGCGATTTACGGAGACCAAAAATAGGAGCAGGGGTCTCGAAGGCCGTTGCATCTTCAGGCCTCAAGCCGCAATAACAAAATAAACCGCCCGGTTCTACTGCAGCCTTCTGGGTACATGAAATCCCAATCCAGCTCATTTGTTTAGAGATCAAGCTTTTGGTAGCAGGCACCGCTGCATCCGTCAGGGCAAGACGGACGGCATTTTGTTGGAGCCTGGTCCTCGAAAGTGGATGTCTTGAAAACGCTACCTTGTTTGGGATGCCTGCCCTATTCAGTTTCCCTGGGGCAAAACTTGAGGGTGAGGTTTTTATACCTAGGCCTTTGGACCTGTAATTCTTTCTCTCTCTCTCTCGTTCTTTTTTAAAACAGTAATGCAATAATTTAGAAGCGTGTATATTTGGGGGAGGGAGAAAAACCTGATCAAAGAGGATTGTTTCGTAACGAGGGTTCCCTCGTCCCCAGCACAGTGGATTTGTACAGTTTTAAATGGCTGCTATAATATACGATCTGGGTTGGTTTTTATTATTTGTAATTTTTGATTTCCCTCCAGATTTATTTTCCTTTAATAAAGAACAAGAAAAAAAACCCACACCACAACCTTGTGCGTTGATTTTTTTCCTCAAAAACAACCTAAAGTCCTATACGAATTGGGCTTTCTGACCACCACCCCTCTCCCACCCCCAAATTGGTGTGTGGTAAAAGCCTTGGGTGGATCTATCCTTTCATCATTAAAATGCCTGATTATAATGGTTTAAATTAAAACATTTAAAGATAAGTAAAAAATAAAAAGATTTTAAAATGTCAACATCTACTTGCCTGGATAGGTTTGCTTAAACTGTTGTAAACAAAACCTGCCCTTATTCCCTTATGGGGTCCCTTATAGAGTCCTTTGTAGGTTCTCCATCGGTAGGAGAAAATAACAAGAGGCCAGCCAGAGAATACAGTCATACCTCGGGTTAAGTACGCTTCAGGTTGCGTACTTTCAGGTTAAGTACGTGGCGGACCTGGAAGTGTTTAACAACGTTAGAGATGTGGGACACACACACACCCCTGTAATTTCCGTAACACTGGCGCAGCTCAGTCATAGCGTATTTTGCTGGGGAAATGGCACAGATATTTGTTGCATAACTCAAAGAGTGAAGGGAGTTTGCTGGAGAACTGGGCTGGGTGCAAAGGAATGGGTTTCCGACAGGCCCTGAAATCGAATCCTCCTCTCCTGGCCTACATATTGCGCAAAGCTGGGGGAAGCCGGTCTGATAAGCTGATAAGCTTTCCACACCCTCCTGATGATTATTCTTCCCAGTCCTTTAAAGGAGCGGAACTCCACCCTGTGGTGTGTGGCTCCAGCCTTTGGGAACTTGAGAATCTGCCTTGTATGCAGCCAGATCATTCATTCATCCGGCTAGCCAAGTATTGTCTACAGTACTGACTGGCAGCAGCTCTCCAGACTTTAAAGAGGGAGTCTCTCCCAGCCCGATCTGGAGATCGAACCCGGGGCGTTCTGCACGTAAAGCAGATGCTCTACCGCTGTGCTACAAATGGTTTCAAATTGGATCGGGGATTGTGGGTTGAGATTCCTGCATTGAACAGGGTTGGGCTAGATGACCTCACGGTCACCCTCCTACTTTACAATTCTGTGATTTTTCCCAGGGGTCATGGGGAAAGGTTTAGCTAGGTGGCCCACATGTTTGTCTAGCATTATTATTATTATTAATAATTTATTGCATCCATACCCCACTTTTTCCTCCAAGGAGCTCAAAGTGGCATACTGTACATGGTTCTCATTTAATCAGCTGAGGCTGAGAGGCAGTGATTGGCCCAAGGTCACTCAACGAGCTTCGCAGCTGAGTGGGGATTCGAACCCTGGTCTCTAGTCCTGTAACCACAACGCCACGCTGGCTCGTTTGCATGCCCTTGGTTTTGACAGAGGATTAGACAAATTGATGGAGGGCAAGGCTATCAGTGGGTACAGCTGAGTTCACTGCCTGATGAGGTATGCTTCTAAATGCCAGTTGCTGGGATCGCAAGCAGAGACTGTTGCTGTTGTGCTCAGGTCTGGCTTACGGGCTTCTTCCCATTGGGGATTTTGGGAGGGGTCACTGAGAACAGAATGCTGAGTCCCCTTTGGCCAGAATCTGATCTGGCAGGGCTCTCCTGGCATCCCCATGGAACCTGCAGGTCCAGGAGCACTCTATCTGGATTCCTTGGTTCAAAGGGGAATTTGGCCACCGTGAGAACAGGATGCTGATAAATAGACCGTTGTCAGATGGGCACCTCAGTTCTCTCTCTCTCTCTTTTTTTTAGAATCATATTTATTTATTTTCCTTTCATCAGAATACAAACATTTACAGTTATACATTTTTACATTTTCCAATTCACATCTTCAACCCTCCTTTCTCAACAAAAGGGAGAAAGGTAGGGGGGGGGGGAGAAAGAAAAAGAAAGAAAGAAAAAAAAGAAAAAGAAAAAAGGGGAACAAATTACCGCACAAAAAGAAAAAAAAGGACAAAAAAAGAATAACGAATTATAATAATACAAATTAAAAGGACTTCCTGTTATCTCCGTCAGCATACTTTTTTCCTTTGTCGAATGTATATACAATCAGTACTATTTCTTTTTACCAGTGGTTTCACATTCCTATTGCTTTAATCCTCCTTTTTTTCCTACTAATGACCTTTTTTTTTTTGTTTCTACTCAAACGCTATCATTGGTATTTTGTTCTTACTATATTTCATAACGTATTTTTTATACCTATCCCATTTTTTCACGAATTCTTCTTTAACCTTTCCTCTCAGGCTATTCGTTAGTTGTGCCATTTCGGCAAATTCCTGGAGTTTATTTTGCCATTCTATAATTTTTGGGGCATCTTTTTCTTTCCATTTTTTGGCAATAACAATCCGTGCTGCTGCTAACGAGTATAAAAGGATTTCTCTTAACTGTGGTGGAATATCTTTCTGAAATGTAACACTCAATAAAAAGATCTCTGGTCTTTTTGGGATATTCTTTCCCAAGATTTTTTGAATCTCATCGTGGATTTTATCCCAAAATTTCTTAATGATATCACATGTCCACCACATATGAAATAGGTTTCCATCATTCCCTCCATACCTCCAACAAACATTTGCAATATTTTTTATACATTTTAGATAATCTAGAGGGTGTGAGGTGCCACCTGTAATTCATTTTAAGCATATTTTCTCTTATATTATAGTTTGATGTAAACTTCATATTAAATTTCCACAGATTTTCCCATTCCGCACTTGTAATCGGGTAACCACAGTCTTGTGCCCATTTAGTCATAGATACTGTAACCATTTCATCCATCACTTCGTAATCTAGCAGCAGCTTATACATTTTAGCTATGTTTTGTTTTGCCATTTAATATTTCTTTTTCAAATCTTGAGCCCTCTCTTTGAAACCCTATTTGTTTGTCTTTTTTAAATAATTCACTTAATTGATGGTAATCCAGCCATGTATTTAAATGTTCTCTTATTTCTTCATATTTTTTAATTTTCAATTGTCCTCCTTCTTCTATTATGATCATATTGTAGGTTATCCATTTGTCTTCCATATTTGATCTTTTTGGTGTTATAGCCTCCATTGGAGATAGCCATCTGGGAATTTTTGGTTCAAGGTATTTACGATATTTATCCCATGTTTTTAACAGTGCATTTCTGATTATGTGGTTTGTAAATTTCCTATGTACCTTCCCTTTATTGTAGTAAAGGTAAGCGTGCCATCCAAACCTCGCTTCATGTCCCCCTAGATCTAATATATCAACATTCTTTAGCAGGCACCAATCCTTTAGCCACGTTAAGCAGGAAGCTTCATAATAAAGCCTGAGGTCTGGGAGGCCGAAGCCTCCTCTTTCCGGGAGGTCAATAAGTAGTCTATGTTTGACCCTCGGCCTTTTGCCTTGCCAAAGAAATTTTGACAGCTCTTTCTGCCACTTATCAAACATAGTTGTCCTTCCAATAATTGGTATAGTTTGAAATAAATATAACAATTTAGGAAGGACTTTCATCTTTATGACCGCGATCCTGCCACAGAAAGATAGTTTGAGCCTGCTCCAAATTTCAAGATTTTTTTTTATTTCTTCCCACTTCCTTGTATAATTATCTTCAAACAAATTAATATTTTTTGGAGTCAGCGTTATCCCCAGATATTTTAATTTAGGGTAGATTTTTAACTGGGTAACCTTTTGTATTTCTTCTTTCTCCAATTGTGACATGTTTTTTGCCAAAAGTTTAGTCTTATTGTAATTTAATTTAAATCCCGAAACTGTACCGTATTCTTGTATTATATCCAGAACTTTTGTTAGACTTTGTTTGGGATTTTCCACCGTAACAATGAGATCGTCCGCAAACGCTCTGAGTTTATAATTTTAAAATCCCTAACGTTATGCCTTTAATTTCCTTCTCCTCCCTTATTTGTTTACATAAAACCTCTAATGTTAAAATAAATATTAAGGGGGACAGGGGGCACCCCTGTCTTACCCCTTTGTTTATCTCACATTCTTGAGTTACGTTTCCATTTATTATGAGTTTGGCTTTTTGTTTTGTATAGATTGTGTTAATTCCATTTATAAATTTCTCCCCAAAATCCGTTTGGTGGAGTAGGCCTTTCATAAAGTCCCAAGAAACACGGTCAAAAGCTTTTTCGGCGTCGACCGCCATGAATATGGCAGATTTATTTATTTTTATATCCAAATATTCTAGCAAGTTTACAATATTTCTGGTGTTATTTGAAATACGCCTACCTGGAAGGAAGCCTGCCTGATCTTCATTGATAACATCACAGAGAACTTTTTTTGCTCTTTGTGCCAAAATATATGCATATAACTTATAATCATTGTTAAGGAGCGCAATTGGTCTATAATTTGTTACCTCTTGTTGATCCGTTCCCTGCTTGGGTATTAGAGTTATAAAACTCTCCTTCCACCTCAGTTCTCTCAAAGGGAATAGTTCGCCTTTCATGCCACGATGGGGCTACTGCTCTTGTTTTGATATAATCTATGTGAAATCACATGCGCAGCCATGCAGTATATATCACGTTTTCTTTCCGCTTTGTTTGTACAGTAATTAGACTGAAGTCATGTTGCGGCCTGCTTCCCCAGTCTGCAAGAATAAAACCTTCCTTGACGCAACTTTCTGAGCTGTGTTTTATTCTAGCCCTCTCAGCTCTGGTCCACAGCAATAAGTTAGGGCTATCCTCCTCCCCGGGTTTTCCCCACTTTCTGTCATTGTGGACAAAAACACCTGTAACCGTCAGGCAGAAATTCAACTGGTGCACCCTTCCCCTGGCACAGAAGTCTCTACCTGCAGAGTGGATGTCTGCAGCTGCTAGACAGGAGTGCCCCGGGTTCAAAATCGAAGGCACTGCTTTGCTCTTAATAGGGCTGTCGCCTGATTTAAACAGAGCTTTATTAATTGATCTTGGAAAAGGTATTATCTGTTCCTTGTTTGAAATGCACCAAATGAAGGCCCTATCTGTCCTATCTATCTATCTATCTATCTATCTATCTATCTATCTATCTATCTATCATCCTTCTGACCACAACCATTGCCTCCCCCATATATTTTTTTACACGCTAATTCATTTTATTGAAAGCAGGTTTAGATCAACGTGAGAGGCAGTTGCGGTTTCCAAGACAAACACTGCCATGAGCCAAAAACTAACACATTTAATTTTTTTCCCACCCCCAAACTGGAATAAATTTGGATAAATTTGGCTCAGTTCCTCTTTTAACGAAGGAGCTCCCTCGCCTGCGCGTCTTGAAACAGTGTGCCAACCAGAACAGCCATTTTTCACAATCTGCACCTCTCCAGATTTTGCAACGCCCTCCTCTAAGCCACCAAAAATGTATATAAAAATGCAGGTGTTATTTTGGTCTTATTTCTTTCTTTCATTAAGTTATATCCCACCTTTTTTTTTTCTCCAAGGGGATCAGAGTGGTATCCGTAATTCTCTCCCTCATTTAATCCCCATAACAGCCCCTGTGAGCAAGATTAGGCTGAGAGGCAATGACTGTCACTCCCAGTGAGTTTCATGGCCATGTGCAGAATTTGAACCCTGGTCTCCCAAGTCCTAGCCTTGACACTCTTAACTGCTACTCCAATTAGGGGTGTGTTGCAGTTCTATGCTTCTATGAAATACATGGTGCAAATGTGGCCCTATGGCCCTATCTAGCTGTGATTCGGCACCCAGCCACAATTACCTGAGCAGATAATAGTATTAGCGGTGCTCAGTGTTTTCAGTCCAAAGGCGATCCGTCTCCATGTGTGTGGTCTGGCGGTGAAAGCCTCGCCTGTTACATTTCTGCCTGACGCTTCAAAGCAACAGGGGCCTCTGCCTGTTTACTTTACGAGCTGCTCCCTTTTCAGGTGGTTTTCCCACAGCGGCCTTTTCCTCCTTCGAGACTTTCTGAGGAAACATTTACCCAGGCACCTGGGCCCCACGACATCACCACATACCTGGTTGCTGGGAGACGCCCGAGAGCTGAGAAATGGGGCATCTGGGTTCGACATCAGTGGCACATAGGCCAGGGCTTGGATTCGGGTGGTTTGAGGACCTGGCGGAGCCGGTTCGAGGCCTGGCTGCAACTGGTTCCCACAAACATACCCAATTATTCTGACATGCTGCTCTCAGGAGAGGCTTCCCCCAAGGCCACCTCTGCAGCCTCCCTCGGTTCAGAAGCCTTCGGCGCTCTCTGCTGCAGTTTTTATAAACGCTGAACCCTGAGCCGACAGCATGCTAGGAGCTGTCCAGGACGGGTGCCGCCTCATCTGTTCTGCTCAGGCTCTTAGCCCAGGGAAACAGATCTCAACCAGGTCGTTGTTTTGCTGGGTTTACAAGGAAGGCTTGGTGGCAGGACACCTGCCTGGCATGCAGAAGGCTTCCAACAGAAACCAGTCCTTTGTTCAGAATCTTGAGGACTAGGGACTTGTGTCTTTTTTAGGGGAAGGGCTCCGTGGCAGGACACCTGCTTGGCAGGCAGAAGGTCCCAGGTTCGATCCTCAGTGGCCTCTCCAGGTAAGGCCAGGAATGTCTCCTGTCTGAAACCCTGGAGAGCTGCTGCCCGTCAGTGTGGACACACCAGAGCTGGCTGGATGCAGGGGTCTGACTTGGGAAAAGCGGCTTCCTCTATCACTAACTGAGTCAGGCCTTTCTTCAGATCCCTGAGGACTGGGATCATAGAAAGGTAGAGTTGGAAGAGACCCCCGAGGGCCATCTAGTCCAACCCCCTGCAATGCAGGAATCTCAGGGAGTTGTGCTGACATCAGCAGGTGAGAATATTCACCACCTTCATTTCCCGGTTCTCGAAGAAGGATTGCGGCTGTGTGTGTGTTGTTCTCCCTGGTCAGTTGGCAACCCAAGAAGGGAAGATGCAGCTAGACATCGCAGCAACAAGGCTGATATCAGATTTCTCGCAGCTCCAGTTTATCACCTCCCAAATGCGGAAGTTGGGACTTTGCCAAAACCCACCTTTGGAACAAACAACGGTTGATCAAACAAGGCGGAGAAAGGAAAAGCCACACCTTCTGACAGAGCAGCCGTGAATTTTCCAGGACAGACGGAACTCCATGCCACATGAAAGCATCCCCTGTCGCCCAGAGGCACAAGTGTAACTCAAATGAATAGCCAGAATCTGAGGCTCCTTCCAGAAGCTCATGGCTTAGACAACACCCCTTTGGGAAGGAATCCAACAAAAGGATGACTAATCCCCCCCTTTTTAACACAAGGGAAATGGAGACAAGCAAGGTACATACTACATACCATGAGTCAGTGGCGCAGAGCCCTGAAGAGACCCCCTGAGGGCATCCTGCTCTGATCCACCCAAAACACAAAGCTTCACCTGTGGGATTTCTGACACTAACACTCCAATACAAAACTTTTTTGAATTCTGCCTGTAACTTAAAGGCACAGAGCCTCTTTGCTGCCTTTTAAGGATGGCAGCCTTAGGGAATATCTGCACATCCTCAGAGGCACTCTTTGTCCTGAGGTTTGTTTATACTTCTCACACACTGAATGGGCTTAACGGCCGAGTGAGGATTTGAATCTGGGTCTCCCCGAGCCTAATAAGCCATATCCCAAAAATAAGCCATAGTGATAGGCACAGTTCTGGAGGGTGCCAAGGAAGAGGCGAGGCTGGATGCGTAATAAAAAATAAGACATCCCCTGAAAATAAGCCATAGTGTGTCTTGAGGAAAAATAAATATAAAAGTGTCTTATTTTCACGGGAGACACAGTACCTGTGGTTTATTTTAAACTATAAGTGACATAGAAAAAAATAGACAATTGAAGCGAATATCCCCCCCCCTTTTCTTTGTAAAGGTTTCTCTGCCTTGATATTATTTCTATTGGCTTTTCAATGAAAATGCCTATTATAAAATATTACCAAACAGAAATGGAATATAACATGAAATACACACACACAGTTTCCACTTTTTATTTTTATTCTACGTTGTTTAAAAATAATGTTAATTAGAAAAACGAAATACAAAAATAAAGCAGCCTATTTTCAAAGGGCCAGTTTGGACCCTGGGCAAGAGTCCCCTGTAACCTCCCAGGGCAGAAAGGAGAGAGAGAAAAAGGTGTCTCCGAGAAAGAAGAGCTTGGCAGGCAGACCAAGAAGAGGGAAGCAGGGTTGGGAAAGAGAGAGAAAGCAGATGACCTCTGCGCCTCTTCCGGCCTCCTTGTTGTGATCCTGTAAGCACCACCTTTGGCCAGATGTGGCCTGTATCCCGGGTGATTCACAGGGCAAAAATGACCTGCTCAGCCACCTGCGGTGATAGAAGCTCTCTTGAGACTGCAAAGGAATCGGTCTGTAATTGGACGCCTGGGTTTGCAGAGCTCACCTCCCTCCTGTTCAGGTGTGACATCATACCTGCGGTGAGGCGGAAAACATGACCATGTTGGGAATAGAGAAAGGGCGGCCTCAGTAGGATGAGGGAGCCAGCGAGGTTTGCTCTGATCTTCCCTAATTTGTGCAACAGTTCCATGTAGCTTTAGGTCCTCATTCACAACCATTCATATTATTTCTAGGTGAAACAAACACACACACACACACACACACACAGAGAGAGAGAGAGAGAGAGAGAAATTCACACCAGGCCAGAACTAATATTTTTATTAATCCATTCAAAACATTTTTTAACCCGCTGTTCACTGCTGGAAAAGCCTTCCAGGTCAGCTTGGAAGCATGAAGGGATAAGACAGACACGGCACAAAAGGAAAAGCGGTTGGGAGGGAGGAGGAAAAAGCAACGTGGTGCGGCAGCGGCAGCACGCAGGCCCATTTTACATCTGTGGAACACCGAGGCTCAGAGCTTGCCTGCAGTTAGAGCTGAGTCAAGAAAGGCTTTCTGGTCTACTGAGAAAGACTCGGCAGCCTGCTGCCAATCTACCAATTCCCCCTTTTGGAGGGGTTGCGAGGGAGGGGGCATCCCAGCAGCAGCAGATCCTTTGCATCCCAGAAGCTCCTTCCCTCAGGAGCAGGCAGGAGAAGGAAAGTGGCTTTGCTACATCTCAAATATCTAAAATCTGCCAAATGGCCCCAGTTATCAGCTGCTGAGGTAAGTGGAAAAATGTGGGCTGGGCTTGGAGCTGCTTGTGTTTGCCCAGCTGGTCAGGACAAAGTTCACATCCAATTCCACTGTGCAACTTTTCTAGGCACCCTTCACTCAAGCCTGAGTTTTCTTAGGAGGACCTGCAGAGATCGGCAGAGGTAGAAGGTCCCAGGGAGCTGGGGGAAGCTTTCCTGCCCGCCCTTCTGCTTCATCCTGTGGCTGATCTTCTGTATTTTTAAGAGCAAGCTGTCTTGCATAAGGATAGAATCATAGAATCGTAGTTAGGAGGGACCCCAAGGGTCATTCAGTCCAGCCCCTCTGCAATGCAGGAATGCTAGAGCATCCATGACAGACGGCCATCCAACCTCTGCTTAAAAACCTCCAAGGAAGGAGAGTCCACAACCTCCTGAGGAGGACTGTTCCACTGTTGAACAGCTCCTGACTTAGAAAGGTTTCTTCTGGACTTAGAAAGAGCTTCACCTGTTGAATTGTTGGCTGTTGAGCTGCTGTTTGTATGTGCTTTGTCCCTGAGCCTTATGGATGGAGGCTGGCTGCGAGGGACCATCCTCAAAGGAGATTTCGTTGCTCTCGTTCTCAGGGAAATCATACATTTAAAGCATCTGACACCCCCCCCCCGAATCATGAGAGCTGAAATTTACCCAGTTCCAAGCACCATTAACAAACGACATTTCCCAGGATTCTTGGTTTGTGAGATGTCCTTAGAATATAGAGTGTGTCTGTGTCCCTCCCTGACGCATTAAGACGTCTCGCATCTTCCTTCACCCTCTTCACAAAGCACCAGTGCTTCCCCACCCCCTAAAAAAATGGTAAGAGGTTTTGTTCAAAGTTCTCTGCCTGATCAGTTATCTAGTTTTTAACTGGAAGTTGTTGTAAAGGCAGGTTGGCGAATGTGCAGACTGAGCTGCCTTCAGCATATTTTAATGTGAATTTACCGAAGAATGAAGAAAAAGTTTCTAATAAAGTCTACTGTCCAAAAAAAAATAAAAAATGGTAAGAGGTACTGAAATAGCGCCCCTCAATGAGGCCAAACTTAGATTCACAAAATGTTTAGGGGTATGCGTCCCCCCAGAAAAAAGCACTGCAAAGCGTCGTTTTCCTGTGGAACTCCTGGCCACAAGAAGCCGACCTGGAGAGCCTAAAAGGTTTAGACAAATTCACATGGGGTGCAGAGAGGTCTCTCAACAACTACCAGCAGCAAAATGGAGATTCAGAGGCAATTCTGCTTTTGATTTCCAGGCCAGGTGGTGGTGGTGGAATGCCAGAGGGTTGTTGACCCTGTGCCCTGCCAGCGTCCGGCTGGCCACTGGGAAAATTCAACAGGAGGCTGGAAGGCCACCAATTGAGATGGCTTTAAAAGAGGATTGGAGAAGAAAGAGTGGGGAACCAGCAAGCAGAATTTGAACTCTGGTCAGGGTGAGAACCAAATGCTGAACTGGCTGGGTCCCCTTTGGCCGGATTCGGCAGGCTTTCCTTATGTTCTTAATTCTGGGAACCGTAGTTTACCCATGGGCAGATCTACAGTTCCCAGCACCCTTAAAAAAAACCCAACACATTTCCGCGGGAGAATGTGCTTTAATTCTGTAGTGTGGATGCATCCTCCCTGATGTGTTTGAGGACTTCCTTCCGCGACTGGGCCTCCATGATGTAATTTTGAGGGAATGTGGCAATTAGGAGGAGGAGGAGCAGCCCAAGGGAAGAATGGAACGCCTCTCTCAGCAGAGCTGGAGGTCGGACCGGCTCCTCAGCTCAGGCAGGTGAGGAGGAGAAGGAGCAGGAGAAGTTGTTGTTGACAGATGCTCCGAGCCGAAGAGGCGCTATGGCCTCCTGGAACCGTCCCAGGAGGCTCTCCATGCCGGCAGGAGGGATAGAGAGAAGCTGGCGGCACCCTCATCTCTGGGGCCCAGAGGAGAAGAGGAGGGTCTTCTGCCCCCAGGTGAGTCTTTGAAGGGGAAGGGGCTTCCCGCAGAGTCTGCTTGGTGACCTGGGTCGGCGACTGGCGGACCTTGTGCCAAATTTGGCCCAGGAGCGGCACAAGGATGGATGAATTGGATTGGCGATTTTGAAAGCGCAATCGATCCCCACAAAAAATATAGGAATTGTAGTTTGTCGAGACTGCTAGGAATTGTAGCTCTGTGAGGCGTGAACTAAAGTTTCTAGGATTCTTGAGGGGTAAAGGTAAAGGTAACCCTGACCGTTAGGTCCAGTCGCAGACGACTCTGGGGTTGCACGCTCATCTCGCTTTGCTGGCCGAGGGAGCCGGTGTTCGTCCGCAGACAGCTTCCGGGTCATGTGGCCAGCATGACAAAGCCGCTTCTGGCGAACCAGAGCAGCACACGGAAATTCCCGCTGTAGCGGTACCTATTTATCTACTTGCACTTTGATGTGCTTTTGAACTGCTAGGTGGACAGGAGCTGGGACTGAACAACGCTCACCCCGTTATGGGGATTCAAACTGCTGACCTCCTGATCAGCAAGCCCTAGGCTCAGTGGTTTAGGCCTGAGCGCAACCCGCATCCCTCTTGAGGGGTAGGTGGGTGCTTTAAATGTAGTTTGTCAGGGATGCTGGAAAATATAGCACTGTGAGGGGTGAACTGCAGTTTTTAGGATTCTTGGGGTTTAATCCATTTTCCATTAATTTCAGTGGGAAAGTTCGCTTCAGTTTATGAACAGACTTCCGTTCCAGAACCAATTGTGTTCATAAACCGAGGTATCACTGTACAGGGTTCTTTGGGGGGACAGTTGTGCAGGCAACTCTGGGAAGCAAAATTGTACTAGATGGAGATCTGTCAAGTGATTTGGGGCAAAGGAAGCTCACGGCTGACCCCTTGGGGAAAATCCGCTCCCATCTAGAAGTCGTCTCTGAAGTGGGATAAATGTTTCTCCTAGGTCTGTGAAGATGAGGCCAGATAGAGCCTCCCCAGCCAGGAGTGGTCTACCTGTGGGGAGCCCCTGGAGGTGTTCCCGCCTCAGAAAGGGGGTCTATCTGGCTGTTGGTATGGTGTGTGCTTTGGTAAGAGAGAGAAATATGTCTCTTCATTTTATATATTTCTCTCAGAGGAGGCTCTTGTAGGAACATTGGGAGCTGCTTACTCCTACCAAGTTAGACCAGGGGTTCATTTAGCTCAATATTGTCTACACTGACTGGCAGAGTCTATCCAGGGGTTTCAGGTAGGGAACATTCCCAGCCGTACCTGGAGATGCCGGGGATTGAACCCAAAATCTCCTGCATGCAGGGCAGCTGCCCTACTCATTTAGTTACAGTCTTTTCCTTAAAAAGAAATTAAGATTCCAGTCCTCAGCGTTTGAAATTTGGGGCTGATTTAAAAATAGGAAGACGATGGGAAGCTGTTTCGCAGCCCTACCAGGAGATGCCAGGAATTGAACCCAGAACCTTCTGCATTTAAGGTAGAAGCTCTATCCACTAAGCGGCAGTCCTTCTCCAGCAACATACTGCATTTGACAAGTATACAACCAATGTGCCTGTCTCCATAGACAGGCGAGCTGTACACCCATGTAGCTGCTCACCTCTAAGGTTCAACAACAAATGTTGTCACTCTTTCCCACAAGCGTTCGCAGCCATTCCCACAAGCGCTGGCCCACGGCTGGAAGCAGCTTGTGCTCAGTTTAATGCGCCAATGAGTCTTAAATTGAGCCCATGAGATGTGCTGGACAGAGTGTTGAACCAGGACCTGCGCATTGTCAGACTGCTTTAAAAGCTCCTGGCGACTCGAGACAGCGAGCCACGCTGCGATCGGCAGAAAACGGATGCCTGTTCCTGAAGCAATTTGACTTGGTAAGGCAGGAGTGGGGAACCTGCGGCCCTTCAGAGGCAGCGGCTGTGTAGTGGTTAGAGTGCCGGACTAGGGAGAGACCAGGGTTCAAACCCCCAGTCAGCCATGGAGCTTCGATGGCCCGGTCACGGCCTCTCAGCCTAGCCTACCTCACAGGGTTGTTGTGAGAAGAACCCTGGGATATCAATGTAATAAATAATGGAAATGAGTTATTTCAGGGCTTAAGATATGGTGGTAGCGATTGCACAGTTACCTGTTATGGAGGAGACTGTCCCCTGGGGCACCCAGGCTATTGGATGGATGGGGTGGCCTTGCACCCCAATAAACCCTCGTTCTGGGTATGCGTGTGTCAGAGAATGATACATATGTTTTGGTGTTGATTAAAAATGGAGTCTGTACGTGTGATTAATCCTCTGTAATTTGACTCATTTAATCAATTAAACAAATTAGCATTTGGACAAAACCTCAATATGTTTTAAAGATATTTAAGGACGCGTCTGCTGACAGGACGATGTGATAAGCAGAGACGCCCTCTCAAGGAAAAGGCATATTGATGGGCTTATCTTGAATTCTGGTAACTCAGGCAGATCTAAAGAAGCTGGCACAGCAGAAGGGGTGTAACTTGAACTCGGGGTCTGATTCATTTGAAAGAAACCAATTGTGTTTTTTTAAAAAGGAAAAGAAAAGAAAATACATTTGCATGTTGATGGAGAAGTATATTCAAATCACCTGGAGAAGGCAGTCAAATTTAGATAGGAAATATGTCATGAATATCCAACAAAGATTTGCAGGCTACAGACTATTTGGTGTGAAGACTGACAGGTGGAAACACTGAAAGGTTTTTTTTGGGGGGGGGGGGAGTATAGCTTTTCTATTTCATTTTTAACGAAAATGCATATAGTGCATATAAAAGAGAGAGAACAATCGTAGCAACAGATAACAGATGAAATTTAAAAGATGAAAAGCAAAACTATAAAACAAGATACCGAAGGGAATGAATCCAGCAAATGAAGGTTTTCTCCTTCTTAAACGTCCTCCTTTTAAAAAAAGTTCTCTCACCATTTCCATTTTTTAAAAGTACAAATCAACTTACAATAACATGAATATAACAATATTTCTCTATCTCTCTGTCTGATCTGGTGTAATACATATTGAGAGGGGAGCTTGCTATCTTTAATGCTCTTTAAGGATAATATTCAGTAGCTGCCTGTCCAGCAGAAAACTCACAGGTGAAACTTTTCCCCCTTAGCACAGAGCTGCCGTGAAGGGGATAAGCTGCACCTGAAGAATTTCTGCCTGCCCCACAAACAATGGCAGCCTCTGTTTCTTTTGGCCAAAGTTCCTGTTTCCTTTTTTATTCTGTGACTGTGCATGCACCATATATTTAAGGTACCCCTCCAATAATGTTGGGAACTGTAGTTTGTTACGGGAGCTGTGCACTTGCAGTGAAGGGCGAACTGCACTTACCAGGATTCTCGGGGTGGGAGGGATGTGTTTTGTGTTCACACCGCTCAAGTTCCTTCTCGGCCTCACCTAATTAAAATTCCTGACCTGTGCAGGACGTATTTAAATTTGTTTTGTTCTTTGTGTTGTTCCAAAATGTCATTGGCAATGACATTACCAATGCCTTGAGGGGGACAGGACTTCTTGATGACTTCCAGGATACAAGTTTCAATAATAGAGTTGCTCTTTCTTATATATTAGGTGTGTGTAACTGCTTTTGTTTTTTTAATGCCATTGTCTGCAAACCCATTCCCCATTGGTTGACCTTCTCTGATGACACAGAATGTTCAGCTGCCTCCTAAGGGCAGTTGCGGAATGCTGAAAAACGGATGGAACTGCCGAGAGTCCACAGGTGGGAAATTAGTATGGTATTTCTGGGGCCAGAAACAGTTTTATGAAGGGAGGAATATAAAATATGGCACAGAGGCAAGGAGATCTCTTGAAGCGGAGCTGAGGAGTCTAGGGGCTTGGGATAAAATGAAGGGGGTGTTAGGACAGGTTGTGTGTGCCAGCAAGGGATTCAGAGAGGTATAGAGGACTGAATTTCACACTGGTAACAAGCCAGATCTTTGGTTTCCATAATATTTCTTGGATCAAGGAAGAAACTTAGAACAGGGAATAAGCTGCGTAAACACATTTTAAGCATATAGCAGTAATCCTGGGAACTATAGTTTACCCCTGACAGAGCTACAATTCTCAGCACCCTTAACAAACTACAGTACAATTCTTTTTTCTTCGGTTTGTGTGTGTGTGCTTTAAAGGTGCTTTATAGCAAGACCACTAACTGAAACCCCAGAGAGGAAACCAGTGTAGGCAATACAGTATGAAGCTAGGCAGAACATTGGCCTGACTAGGTATAAGACCTTGTTGTTGTTGTTGTTTAGTCGTTTAGTCGTGTCCGACTCTTCGTGACCCCATGGACCATAGCACGCCAGGCACTCCTGTCTTGCACTGCCTCCCGCAGTTTGGTCAGACTCATGTTCGTAGCTTCGAGAACACTGTCCAACCATCTTGTCCTCTGTCGTCCCCTTCTCCTTGTGCCCTCAATCTTTCCCAACATCAGGGTCTTTTCCAAGGATTCTTCTCTTCTCATGAGGTGGCCAAAGTATTGGAGCCTCAGCTTCACGATCTGTCCTTCCAGGGAGCACTCAGGGCTGATTTCCTTAAGAATGGATAGGTTAGGTATAAGACCTAGATAAGGCTTTCTAGAGCAGCCCTATATTCAGGAACCATGAGGACTAGCATCAACCATGAGGACTTGACAGACACAAAGACACACAGCCGTTTGCAATAGACAAAAGCGCCAGGCCTAGCTTTATTGCTCAAACCCCGATGTTTATTTAAGGAGCAAATGCAGGGTTTCTCGCTCTCTTTTCTTTTTTTAAAAAAGGGGGTGTTTCTAGTCCTCATGATCTGCAGGGGGGCAAAAACAAATTAGTGATGAAACTGCAAGGAGCTTTTCCTAAGGGTTGAGCCGGAGTAAAAGCAAACAAAAACCCTTACCCAATTCTGGCAGGGTGAGCCCTGTAATTTATCCTTAACTCTCAGGAGTGTGTCCCTCACACAAGCGCTGGCCTTTCCTTACATCAACAAACCGGAACAGAGAATAAAAAGACACGGATGTGTTCACATCAAAGAACTTTATTCCTGTCCTGGGTTTTCTCTTGCCTCTCCTCCCGGCCCTACCCAGTCCGTGTGTGTTTGAGATCTGCTGCCCAAGGGGCACTGCTAGGAACTATGCCTTATTATCCCTTAAATATAATAGTTAAGTTTCCAGTTCTCATGGTTTTGGTTATATGGCAGATTTAAATATGAACACTCGGAGTGTAGTGTATCTTGATTTCAGTGTGGTTTTTGACAAAGTCCCCCATGATATTCTTGTGAGGAAGCTGGTAAAATGTGGGTTGAATGAGGTAACTGTTAGGTGGATTTGTAGCTGGCTGGCTGACCGAACCCAAAGAGGACTCATTCATGGTTCCTCGTCACCCTGGGGGAAAGTGACAAGTGGGGTGCTGCAGGGTTCTGTCCTGGGCCTGTCGTTGTTCAATGTCTTTATAAATGACTTGGATGAAGGAATTGAAGGATGCTCATCCAATTTGCAGATAATGCTAAACTAGGAGGGGTAGATAATGCCGCAGAAGACGGAATCAGAATTCAAAATCACCTTAACAGATCGGAGAACTGGGCACAAGCTAACAAAATGTACATATTTCAAAAAGGGCAAATGTCAGGTTCTGCACTTAGGCAGGAAGAACCAGATGCACAAATACAGGATGGGGGACACCTGGATTGCCAGCAGTACATGTGAAAAGGATCTAGGGGTCTTGGTGGACCCACAAGCTCAACGTGAGTCCACAGTGTGATGCAGCAGCCAAAAAAAAAAAAAAAAAGTAACACTATTAAAGGCTGCCTCAACAGAAGTCTAGTGTCCAGATCAAGGAAAGTCATAGTCCCACTCTATTCTGCCTTGGTCAGACCACACTTGGAGTCCTGTGTCCAGTTCTGGGCACCACAATTTAAGAAGGATGTTGACAAGCTGGAACATGTGCAGAGGAGGGTGGCTGAGATGATCAAGGGTCTGGAAGCCTTATGATGAATGGTTGAAGGAGCTGGGTATGTCTAGCCTGGAAAAGAGGAGACTGAGAGGAGATGTGATCTCCATCTTCAAATATCTCAAGGGCTGTCACATGGACAGAGGGAGCCAGCTTGTTTTCTCCTTCTCTGGAGGTTAGGGCTCAAGGCTCTTGTCCAGCCCGTTAGTGAAATAAGACACCAAACCAGCCCATTCACCGCTGCACTTTCTGATGTAAAGGCGAAATAAGAGCTGTGTTTCATCAGCAAATTGATGACAATGCACTCCAAATCTCCGGATGACCCCGCTCAGCAGATTCAGATCGATGACCACTGACTTGGAGAGCTTTAAAAGAGCATTGGATGAATACAGGGAGGAGGGGGACGGCTATCAAGGACTACTAGCCTTGGTAGCTATGTTCTGTAGGATCCTAAATGGGAAGATCATATTCTGCATAGAGTTGGAAGGGATCCCTGAGGACCATCTAGTCCAACCCCCCCCAATGCTGCAATGTGTAGCTGTCCCTTATGGACACTGTAAGAACAGGATGCGAGACTAGGTGGGACTTTGGCTTAACCCAACAGGGCTCCTCAGATGTTCTTATGGAACCTCCAGCTCCAGAGGAAGTCTGTCTAGATTTTTGGGTTCTTAGGGGCACTTGGCCACTGTGAGAACAGGTGGCTGGCCTGATCCAGCCAAAGGTCTCTTCTTACATTCTTAGCAGCATGGGGGGTGGGGTGGGAGGACTGACTCCTGGAGTGTAGGCCCCCATTTTGAAGGCTCCAGGGGGTCAGGAGCCTTCAAGGCAGGGCGGATTCCCAGTGGTATGGAAAGCCACGGAGAGAATCTGCAGACTCACACTCTCTGCCGCTGGTGTGACCTACGGGCATGGATGGGTGGGCAGGGGGTGGAGAATGGGCACAGCTGAACAAAGCTTGCCTCGCAGCAGGTGCATTTAACATGTGATGGGCCACTCAAGAGAGAGAGAAATGGTGACCCTCATTTGGCTCCTGCCCAGAGTACATCCTGAGGGCATGTGGCCCTGGTCAGAAAAACAAAACCTATTGGCCACTGTTGAGCTCAGGCTTCAGGGCCTGGGAGCAAACTTGCACAGGCTGTCCTTGCCAAGCTGCAGTCCTGGGTTTATGGGCCAACGATGGCGCCAAGCGGCCACCTTCCATGTCAGGTCGGTGGAGATGTGCCTGAAGGAGATTGCTTGATAGCATGGGCAAAATGCCCTCTGCAAATGCTCTTGAGATGTGGTGCTTGGTGTTTCTACTTTATATAGTTAGTTATGTTCATGATCACATTTATACCCCACGTTTCCTCCAAGGAGCTCAAGGGAAGTCCATATGCTTCTTCCCCCCCTCCCTGGGATTCTCAATACAACCCTGCGAGGTAGGTTTGGCTGAGAGGTTGTGACTGAAGCAACGTCACTCAGTGTGGGCTTCATGTGGCTGTGTGGGGATTAGACACGCCCAGATCTTAGTCCAGCACTCTAACCACTATACAACACTGTTGCATATATGTATATGTGTGTGTGAATTGATTCATAGATTCATAGAATTGTAGAGTTGGAAGGGACCCCAAGGATCATCTAGTCCAACCCCCTGCAATGCAGGAATCGTTTGCCCAATGAGGGGCTCAAATCCAAAACCCTGAGATTGAGTTTCATGTTCTAACAGCTGAGCTATTTCCTCCTTTGTTTCCACACACAGACAAGCCGAGTGAGTTGTTTTGTGTGTCTCTGACTGATGCTGTTTGCATGCTGTATCTGGAATCTATGAAAACAAAAGCAGTCCCTGAGCAAAGCAGTCTACCTGTAAACTACCTGAGCCTGGAAGGTAGCTTACAATACAGTGCACTCAGTAACTAATGCATGACTATTACTAATAATTATAAAGGCTAATAAATAACAATTACAATTGTAATTTTTAAATAAAATTTTAATTTCTTAATTCTGTTTATTAATAATCACAATAAGTAGCCAAAACTTTTTAATAATAATGAGTTTATAAGTAATTATTAATTGGCTAATAGCCAATAATTAATAATTACTGAAAAGATTAAAATGAATTATTATTTACTGAAGGTTGGATCACTGAGGACGGCAGGCATCCTGACTCTAGAGGCAATTCCCTGCCCTGAAACGTTTGCAGACTTTCCCACGTCGCCGCCACTCTTTATACATGAGACTAACCAATTAGTTAATAAATAAATACATTGCAAATATAGTAATATAAAGGGACAAACCAAGTGCGCATGTGCGGGAGAAAAGGAGTTGGGTGGGGAAGGGGGCGGAGCCTAAGGAGTGGCTGAGCGGCGACGGACAAAAGAATGACGGCAAAGGTGGGCGGGCCTGGAGAGCGCGCGGAGGCGTGGCCAGCGTGAGGGGAGAGACGCTACAGAACGAAGGGATGGGCGTGTCCAGCTCTCACGGGCGAGTGAGTGGGGCATAGGGAGGAGACGAAGGGGTGTAGTCGAGGCAGCAGGGGCGTGGAAAGGGGCGTGACCGGTATATAAAGAGCGGGCGTGGCCGGATGCTCCTTTAGTCGTAAGGAAGCGTCGCCGGGAGCGGAGTTGGCAGAGAAGGCAGGCTGCAATGAACGGGGCGAGGAGCCTTTGCACGCTGGTGGATTTGCAACCAGAGGGAGAGAACCCGGTAAGCGACTAGTGGGCTCCTCTGCACCTTTTCAGCCTCCCCTGTTCGAGGCTTTATATATAATAATCAAACTTTCAAATAAAGCTTGTCCCGCAGCAAGTATTTTAATTTTTAATATCATTTTAAAAATTTCCTTACAGTTTGTAAAACATCATTCCTTGGTAACTTTATTTGCTTTTTAAAAAAACTCATTTTGAAAAAGGACTTTAGGTTGCTAAGTGTTACTCAGAGTAGGTCCACTGAAATTTATGAACCTGAATTAATCGTGTTTCCTAAATGGGTCTACTCTGAGGAGCATCGAATTAACACCCTTTAAAAGTGATGTGCCCTATTGATACTTAAAAGGAAAGAAAAAGAAAATGAAGCATTGCGATTGTTTACAGGTAGGTAGCCGTGTTGGTCTGAGTCTAAGTAAAATAAAAAAATTCCTTCAGTAGCACCTTAAAGACCAACTAAGTTTTTATTTTGGTATGAGCTTTCGTGTGCATGCACACTTCTTCAGATACCACATTGCGATTGTGTGTTTTTAAATGCAGTACTATACTGTATTTTAGAATAACGCGGCGTGCGAGATGTAAAAAGAAAACGACTGTGAGAAAGATACCGTAAACAAGTCCGTTCTAAATCAAAATCAGATTGTAATGCAATACTAAAAGCAGCCAGAAGTGTACAGTAGATCTCTAATATGTGTTTGGCAGATTAAGGTTGAACCCTATAAACACTTGGACTGTAATCTTGTCCCTGGGAGTACAACTCCTTGCACCTTATCGGAGCTTACTTCTGAGTAGACCTGTGTAGGATCGCACTGTTAGTTGAGAGTACATCTGGCACTCAGTTAAATAAGTATAAGATTGTGCTGTGTGGTGGTTACTCTTAATGTAAATACTAGCTGTTGCTCATAGCACTTTGTAAAGGTTTCCTCTGAGCATGTGCAGCCGGCCCTTATGTGAACAAGTTCCAGACATATGTATTTGTTAGTCTCTGTCTGTCTTTTTTTTGCAAGTCACCCCTAAGAGGTTACAGGTTTTTTGGCTGGGGGGGGGGAGGAATGGTATCCACAATTTTGGGCCATAAAGCTCATATTTGGTGTGGAAGAGACTACTAGGGACACATTTTTTTTGGTGGGGTTTTAGTCTGAACCTGTATAAAAGTCAAGTAGACTCAAGATTTAAAGAATAACCCTTGATTGGTCATGCACACACCAGTATCTATTGCTTCAAACCTAAGTTTGATTGCTTGGAAGTAACTCCCCATGGAATTCTGTAGGTGTAGCTAGGATCACTGCCTATATGTATGCATGAGAGTTCTGATCGGATTGCTTCTTCCTTGGGTGTCCTATTTTTAAAAAAGGAGAAAAGCAAACTATGTTTTAAAGAAATTCATAGGATACGCTCCTTTGTAAGGTGGCGGCTATATTTTTTACTAATATTCTTGCGGTGACTTAATATTTGAGAGGCTCAACAGTTTTGAGAAGTATTATTTTACAGGGGGATCTGTGCAAAATGTCAAAGGCAGTGGCTAGATTTAGGACATCATTGCCTTGCTTCAGTTGAACAAGGATTCCCCAAATGGTTTTGTCATCTGGCCGTAACATTGACCGTTGGATGCGAGGAAGGAAAGCTTTTGTGTGCCCATTTTGCAGGTAGCAGTGGGGGAAATAAAGGCCAGGAGAAAATGACTTCCCTCAGGCCACGTGATGAGTTTGTGAGGACTGCCAATGTTCAGCGCAGTTGTGTTTTGCTTTTTGTCATAGTGAATTTTGTTGTATGAAGTAGCCCGGAGGTGACATCTATTCTGTAGGTTTGTGAGGTTGCAGTTACTAAAGGCCTCTCTCCTAGGACTTACTTTAGGGCAGGGTGGATAAAAATCAATGAATTTTTTTAAAAATAAAAAAAAATCGGGTTTTTTATTTACAGTAAATAGGAATTTTTTTGGTTTAAATCTGATTTTTAAAATAAAACGCTTTTGGAGGAAAAATCTTTCTAAATGTAGTTTTCTATTTAGGTTACATTATAGTCCAAAGGCTATTCATCAGGAAATAAGGATTTGTTTTAAGTTTTTCATGTGTGCTAAAACTCGGTCTATTTTTTTTTAAAAAAAGTTTAACCGCATCGGTTAACAAACATGGATACATTTGCTATAATGTTATTGCTTTAGTTAAATAAATTGTTTAAATTGTTATTAAGGAAATGATTATTTTTCTCCTTCCAATAAAAAGTATGGCAGAAAAGTTGTCCAAATATAAACAGTTAACTTACTAAACCTCACAATAATTTCATAATTATCTGCCTATGTATTTCTAATAGTAAAACCAAATCAGTAATTTTTGATGTAACTGTGAAAACTACTCTGAAAAGTTATTATTCCAAACATGAAACCTTCATTTAAATAGATTTGTTTTAAATCGGATCCACCCTGTTTTAGGGACTTTCCCACCATTACCTATCATGTGCACAGGCCGTGCAGTGATCATCTCTCTCTGGTGAGTTTGGGGATTTCCCATCTCCCACTTCACCCCAATAAAATTCTTAAAGCAGGATAATAATAATAATAATAATTTATTATGTATACCCCGCCCATCTGGCTGGGTCTCCCCAGCCATCCCCGTGACTCTTTAAATCCCAGGGTGGATTTAGTTGTCGGGGTCTGGGAGTCAGTGACAGAGGCTTGGCTTGCTTGCAGGTTTTCCAACATCTTACTACTTTTTGGGTCTCGTTTCCTGGGTGCCCGAGAAGCAGTAGAAAGTTGAACATGATTTAGTGTGCACACACACGAAAGCTCATACCAATGGCAAACTTAGTTGGTCTCTAAGGTGCTGCTGGAAGGAATTATTATTATTATTAGGATTTAAAATTGTTATCTGAAGGAATTGCAGGTTGGCTGTTTTGACACGTGCAACCTCTCTGGGATACGGTAGCACCAATAATGGCATGATGATGCCCCTCCTGGCTGCCTCCAAGAGGAAAAGGGTTGCTTATCTGATGTCTCCGCTGGGAGATGAGGAGGGCAAATTAATCAGATGTTCCTGAAATAGGCCTTTTTGGGGAAGGAGGGCGGAGTAGTAGGAGTTGAAAGGATGGATGGTGGAAAAATATTTTTTTAAAATTAACGCACGTTCAGGCGGATGTTAATGTCTCGCACTTTTGCAAAACAGAGTTGGTGTCTGTTGTGTTCGTTAATTTACTTATTTAACGGAATTTGTGTGCCACTTAATTGCAAATAGAACCTCTTACAGCTACCGTACATAGAATTGTAAACTGCCCAGGTTGGTCTGACCCAAGAGCTAAATTTACCTGTGTTTACTCTCCTTAGAGAGGTAGGTAGGTCATTGTAGTTCACCTGCCTCTATCTCTTCTTCCTTGTCTTGTTCTCTTTCTCTACCATTTTTTTTCTTATCTGGTTTTGCAGATTCCTCTGCCCACCCAAATTCTTGAAATTGCTGAATCAAAGCATGAACTTTGACCATCTTGCAAATCTCATCCTTCACCTTAAAAGGCCAAGAAAATGAGTTTTTCCCTCCCAACCTTGTCCTTGGCTTAATTTACTGCTCATTCCTTTTCTGGGTCTTGGCATTTTAAAAAAGTAGAACAACAACAAAACTCTGAACGAGAGTTTTTCCCTCTTTCTTTAATGAGTAGCTGTCGTTTGAATCACCCACTGGATAAAAATTTGGGCATTTGACCCAGCAAAAAAGAAAGAAAGATTTATTCCTTTGACCAGTCAGGTAACAGTGAAGTACAGTATCTTGCAATTTATTATTGTTGGAATGGAAATGTGATTTAAACTGTTTAAAGTTTTAAATAATCAGCAGGCTTAGCCAGGTAGGCGGAACACAAAAACAAAGTAGCTAACTCTGGTTCAGAAGCAAAGGAATTCAGCTCCTTTTTATTCAATGTTCCAACTTTGCACAACACTCCCTAAGGCTTGGAATAAATAAACAGATCATGACACGCGTTTTTTATTTGATCCTGGAACACAGAATCTGCTTCAAGTCAATTTTTAAAGAAAGGCTATTAAGCCAAATAAAGCAAACAGCAGGCTTTTTTAAATAAAAAAGCAAAACCTGAAACAAAGGCTGTTTTTGCTAAGTAGACAGCAGTCCACTTTGTCAAGCCTCATAGAATATTTGACTGCTGGCAAATTGACCGCATTTAAGTGGTCAGTTGGCTGGTGTACAAACCCTAATTTTAAGCTGAAGGAGGAAGGCTTCTGAGTGGATTTTATCAGGGGTCAGCAAACTTTTTCAGCAGGGGGCCGGTCCTCTGTCCCTCAGACCTTGTGGGGGGCCGGACTATATTTTGGGGGAAAATATGAATAGATTCCTATGCCCCACAAATAACCCAGAGATGCATTTTAAATAAAAGGACACATTCTACTCACGTAAAAACATGCTGATTCCCAGACCGTCCGCGGGCCGGATTTAGAAGGCGATTGGGCCGCATCCGGCCCCTGGGCCTTAGTTTGGGAACCCTGATATATATGGTGCTGAGAGAGTGATAAAAGGTCAAAGGGCGCACCCATCTCTTCTGGTTAGAAACTTTCAGCATCATTGCTTACCTTTAGGAAACCACCTGCAAGGCTTTGGCTTTCAGATACCTGTAGGATGTTTTAATCCTGCCTTTTAAAAACACAATTGTCGTTTTGTTCTGTTTTATGCTGGTTTTTAATGTTTGCTTGTTGCTTTTGAGTTGGCTTTGTTTTTTTGTTTTTTGTTTAAAAGACAAATAAGTTTTTTAAAATGTAAATAAGCAACTGGAACGCTTAGCTAGGATGCAACTCTCATCTGCCTTCCCCAAGGATGGCCGTTCCCTGCCCACTCCTAAAAAAAACAGTGTTTTGCCAGGGACGTATTGTGTGATCATTGGGAAGGAAAGTTACCTGTTTTTATCTCCTGTGACCCTTTGTTCTTATTAGGCAGGGTTGAGAATGTGTGAACTCCTGGCTTATCACAGACTTCTGAAATGGCATCTTTGTGACTCAAATTTCATTTGGAAAACATCTTTTTTAAAAACAATTTTTAGTTTGCAAGACATGGGTTGCGTTCAGACGTGGGGTTTTTGTGTTTGCTAGTTTTCCTGGTTATAAATTGTAGCGCTTACGTCTAGATTTCCAGCATTCTGTTTACATTGCAATGCCTTGCGTTAGAAAACACTGTCCTTTTTAAAATCAGTTTACCGCCACATCACGCTGAATTTTAAATGGTGCTAAAGAACTGCAGGCCACTGTTGTGCCCTGAATTTTGTCACTGCAAGTTTTCAACAGCCTTGCAAATGCCCCCTCTCCTACAAGAAATGATTAAGGCCGAAATTAGAGCTAAAATTCCACTGACTCTCAGGACTCTAGTGAGGTATTTTAAAATTCCTAGGCAGGGTCATAACAATAGCATTCCTCCTCCCTGCAGGGTGGATTTATAAACCGCTTCTCCCACCCTTCCCCAGCTTGAGTTCTTGTGGAAAGGGATTGTTTTGGCAATTCTTATTTTCATCAGTTGTGTGCTAAGCCCATCCCAAACCTGTTATAAGATCCCAGCATCTCTTGTTTTGGGACGAGCCAGTTTTGTGGTTACTGTGTGAACGTATCAACGTTCTAGCAACCGAGGGGGCCTTAGTGGTGACGTCACAGACGCTGTCCACTAGGTGCCTGTGGCCTTTCTGCAATTACAACCTGGATCACAAGAGCCTTGCTAGCTGAGGAATGAATCAACTTTTCACAGTAGCAATACATTGAGGGTTAAATGCTGCAGGGAGAAAATGACCACTCACCCCCCCCCCCCAATGGAAGTAACCTCTTGGAGGAAAGCTCCAGGTTTCCATTTCACAGTAAGCAACTGTCAGACATTTGGGGAAATCCCTCTTAATATACAGTACTCTGCGCACATCTTCCACTGCCTCCCGCAGTTTGGTCAGACTCATGTTGGTGGCTTCGAGAACACTGTCCAACCATCTCGTCCCCTTCTCCTTGTGCCCTCCATCTTTCCCAACATTAGGGTCTTTTCCAGGGAGTCTTCTCTTCTCATGAGGTGGCCAAAGTATTGGAGCCTCAGCTTCAGGACCTGTCCTTCCAGTGAACACTCAGGGCTGAATCTGATTTCCTTCAGAATGGATAGGGTTGATCTTCTTGCAGTCCATGGGACTCTCAAGAGTCTCCTCCAGCACCAGAATTCAAAAGCATCAATTCTTCGGCGATCAGCCTCAATAAGAGGTTCTTTAATTCCTCCTCACTTTCTGCCATCAAGATTGTGTCATCGGCATATCTGAAGTTGTTGATATTTCTTCCAGCAATCTTAATTAGTGCCTTTTTAACTGGTGAGTGTTGGAAAATACCACCTGCATCAAAATCTCCACTTAATCACCGTATTTTTCCGCGTATAAGACTAGGTTTTCCCCCTAAAAATAATGTCAAAAATTAGGGAGTGTCTAATACATGGCGATTCCATGTGCTGCTCTGGTTTGCCAGAAGCGGCTTTGTCATGCTGGCCACATGACCTGGAAGCTGTCTGCGGACAAACGCCGGCTCCCTCGGCCAATAATGCGAGATGAGCGCGCAACCCCAGAGTCGGTCACGACTGGACCTAATGGTCAGGGGTCCCTTTACCTTTACCTAATACATGGATACACCCTCCCCCCCCCAAGTCTTATACATGGGGACATCTTATAGATGGAAAAATACAGTAATGTGAGCCAATACCTCCCTCTCAGCCTAATCACCCTGATCCATTGAGCTTATTGACTTGACTTGACATTTGAACTCTGAACCTAGTCTGGCACTTGACTGCTCCTTCTCCCCCAGGGAGCCACCACAGTTAAGGCACTACCCTCCCATTACCTCCCTGTTATTAGTTCCGGTCTTAGAGAAGAAGTAAATACATTTATTTATTTCATAAAATTTATACAAACCTTGATTGTAAAAAGCCTCCAAGTGGTTTTCAAAAAATGAGTAAGACTCGTTACCCGGAGGCAGCATCTACTCAGTGTAAGTGACCATCCCCACGGCTGTTTTAAGGCATCCATTCCTCTTAACCTTGGGGAAAACTACAAATAGGGGTTTGGTGGTTGTCTTTTGCTCATTAGTGTCTTGAAAATACTTATCGCTCTGACCTCATGTTTCTCGTAAACGTTGCTTGCAAATGGGTTTGGATGGAGTAAGGAATGTAAAGATAATTACAACCCGGCGTGGAAAATGGGACTGTAATCTCTCTGCAACATTTAACATGCCCCTTGTTGAGTGGGTAATTGTGTCGGGGACTCGGGAGAATTGCATTTGCGTAATCAAGACATCTCCTGGGACTTAAATTGCGGAGTGTTGCTCGTTTAGTCATTTATTTCTCAGGAGAGATCCGCGAGGCTTAGCTGCCTTCGCTCTGCCAGAAGTCTGCAATTGCGTTCAACTGATCGCATCTCGGCTTGAAATGACAGATCACAGCTCTCCTGACATAGCAAGTGAGGTTTTGAAAGAGGGATCTGGCTGAGCAGCGGACAGCAGAGTCAATGGAGATACATTGGGAACTGATGCTTGGAAAACCTGGGGAAATCTGCTTGCCGCCGTGACGAAGACCACCCACCCACAGCCCCTGCTTGATGTCATTAGTTAGTGCTGTGCTAGGTGCTCTTTTCAGTTGCAGAATTGATTTTGCAATGCCTCTTTGTGCAAAAACGCTAAGGGGGTGTTTTTCAGACTCTCGAGTCCACAGATGGTGCAGATCTTCAGCAACTGGCAAGGTTTGCGTGACTTCTGAACCGGGATGCAGTGGGATAGAGTGAGTTGCTTTAAGGTCAGGCATTTCCCTAGCCAAGAAATAAAATAGAAAATGGACCGACTGGCCAGGGCAACCACCCGCAACCTGGCCCACAGGTTTTGGACTGCAACTGTGAAACAGAGCTCCTTCCATTGACTCTGCTGTGGCAGACCTGCTCCATCCAGCCTCCCCCCCCCCCAAGTTACCATTGGGGGCAGCCATTCCATCAGGCTGTGTCAGCGGGAGAGATGGGAAGCAATAGGGCACATCTCATCAGCTTTGCTGGAGACCCAGTTCCAGCTGGAGACCCTGTTGAGAAATAGGTGCTTGAGTTTTCCTCTTCCCTTTCCATTTTCCCTTGTGTGTCTTTAAATAATAATAATAATATTGAGGTAGGGACTGTCTTGTTTGGAATCTATGTTAAGCCACTCTGGGAGCCATTTTCGCTGAAAACCGGGGTACAACTGCCCTAAGTACAGTAAATAAATGCCCACCAGCCCCGACTAGCAGAGCCGCATATTGGTGCAGTGAAGGGAATTTCCACTTCTGTGCCTGTTCTCCAACTTTTCCATCCTGGCTGGCCACGTAGAAGAATTTGCAGCTAAGAACTTATACCTGGGTTTGCGCTTTTCCTGGGAACTGTAGGTTGTTCAGAGTGCTGGGAATTGTAGTTCTACAGCTCCCAGGATTTTATCGGGACTGGGCGGGGGGGGGGGGGCATAAGATTAACCTTTGATGCGAAGGAAAAATTCCATGCTTAGGCTGTTTACATAGAGCAAGCTCATTGACCGTTAACAAAATATTAACTTCTACATATTGACTTGTATTTTCTGGGGTGGTTTTCTTTGTGTGTGTGTGTGTGTGTGTGTGTGTAGATATATAATTCCCCCAGGGACTTTTCCGCCTTGATATTGGTGAATGGAGTGACTCATCTCCTGAAATTCCCAGCAGATCTATGAAGTTCCACCCCCCCTACCATATATGGGGCAATTGCAGAATCTCACCTGTGTATTTTGTTTTTGTGTGGCGATGGCTGCTATAGAGACCAGGTTAATAACTGCTTCGGTTGACCTGCCACACCTTCAGAATTCTTGGTGGGACTGTTAGATCCTCATATTTCAGGAACTGGAGCGAGTGACCGAAACAGGAAGAAGCTAGTCAGCCGCTGGAAGAATATCTCCTGGAGATATCAACATGCTTTACATCAGCGAATTTCGACCAAATGTTAGTGGGCATTGTGATTCAGCAACATCTGGGGCCTTGAAGTTGAGGAAACCATTGCTCTAGATCATGCCCCCCCCCGAAGTGTTGGACTGCGACTCCCATCATCCACTGGCAGCGCCAGCAATGGATGATGGGAGTTGGAGTCCCAGCAGCGTCCATTTTGCAGGCACCTGGTTGGGGAAGCCTACTATAGGCACAGAATTGCATCTTTTATTTGTGAGTTGTGCATGGCCACATTCACACCATGTATTTGAAGCACTGTGATATCACTTGAAACAAATTCTGGTCGTGGTAGCTTGTTAAGGCTACTGAGAGTTGTTAGGAGAACGCCCCCCCCAAATATTGTATCAAATATTCATATAGCATCAGATATTCAAATTGGTTTCCAATTGTATTTTTATTGCTGCTTCTGCTTCTTACGTTGCTGTATTACGGCTCAAATCCTGTGGAATTCAGATTGTAACATGACAGAGTACAATGTGTAAGAACTAAAAGAAGCAATAAAAATGCAGGTTTAAAAGAATTGCAAATGCTACCACAGGCAGGAAAAAAATCATTAAGCCTTCCCTGCCCCCCCCCAGACTCTTGGCAATTTTAATGTGGCCCATGGCAGGAAAGCAAAGTTTGAGAACCTCTGACCTAGGCATTAGCCCAAAGGAGATAGAGAAAAAGGGGGTGTGTGAAGGCAGCCACCCTCTTTGTTTTGGTGATTCCCGCAGGCACCACCTGCTTTCTTCCAGGCTTATCTGTGCACAAGAGGACTAGAATCTTGTTTGTGTGTATGTGAATTCTTTGAGATCTGAATTCGGAGCTGACTATCATTTGTGTAGGTTTTGTTTGCTCCTGGATAACAGAATGAGCCTGTTTTTATTTTTCAGTTTGGTTCTGCAGCTCTGCGGGCTTTGATTCGGGAAGCTAGAAGGCATTTTCTGTTCTGCCCCGTAGTGGTTGCACGTGGCGCCACTTCTGTTCCCCTGCAGTTTGTCTTCTGTCAAAAGCTACGCCATGTGGCTCACTCTCTGCCGTGGCGAAACCTCATAACTTGCGTAATTAAATTACGTAAATGATAAAGCCCTTACGTTATGCCAGCCACGTTCTTTTCAGCTCAGAGGGAACGTATTGTCAGCAAACTGAAAGCGGAATACTGATCATATTCTCTGGATTGAATTCCTTTGCAGACATGAGACAGGTAGATGTGGTGCAATCATTTGACCCTCTTCTACCCCGCTTACTATCTCCAGCTGAATCTCCCCCCCCCACCCAAAAGTCAAATATCTTCTTGCAAATGTGAGCGCGTTTGTTCAGGGCATATCCTGCACCTCAGGAGCTGGGTTGACCTGGGTGTGGAATGACACATTGTGGAGATCCTGCTCGAGTTTGCCTAAAAAATGTTGCCGTCCTGGTTTGTTCCCGATTCTTGCTTCATAAGCCCTGGATGTCGTAATCGGGAGTTGGGACAGACCCAGAGCAAGGGAAGAAGCCCCGAAATATCGTAGGCACTGCCCTAAAACACCGTGTGGCGTGGGGTGGGTGTGTGGAGGACGCCTTGCCCTCGTGCCACAAATCGCCCCAGGTCGGCCCGAACTCCTGGTTGCCTGCCAACATGGTGCTGGAACGGTGTTTTTTGTCTTTTTTGAAACTGCAAACAAGATGACGACGGTGACTTTAATAAGCTTCGCCAGAGCCTTTTGCCCGCCAGGTAATTAAGGCACGCCCTTCTGTGTCATGTTGAAAGACGGTGTGCTCTCGAAGCAGCTTCTGGAACGTCCTCCCTCTTGACTGGAATCGGGCGTTCAAGGGGCGTTGTCGCGCGTACAAATTGCTGGCAATTAAAGCAGGGGGAACGCGGGTCGGTCCTAATTGTGGCCCCCCAGGGCATCCAGGTGGGGTCACGGGTATCCAAAACAGGTGTGTGCAGTTCCACAGAGGTCTCATGTGCTGAGGTTGGCGAGTGCCTTTCCTTCCCTGGACAGATCGCTCTGTCTCTCTCGCCTTGCCCTAATGCTCACGCTTTGTTGATAGCGGCGTACCTGTGGGCGTGCTGATAGCGCCGTGTTAATTAGCTCGACGGCAGGAGGATCTTGGCTCGGACGGAGCTCAGCCGCATCTAGCCCAGTATCCACAACACTCAAGCAATCTGCTCACGAGGAGCCCACAAGCAGGAAAGGAACAGCGCTCTCTCAAATGGCGTGCAAATTTGTCGAGAGAGGCCCTGTTCCGTGTCACTCCATTTCATAAAATGCATTTAGGATGTCGAGTGGGTGTTTGAAAGTAGGGTGGTTCTCCATTAAACCAGGCCTAGGCCACCTGTCATGTAGGATTTAGTTGAGATTCCTGCATTGTCTGGGGTTGGACTGGATGACCTTCGGGGACCCTCCGCATTTCTATGATTCCTTTCAGGTGATTTCGGATTACAGCTCCCATTCAGCGTTCAAAATTCACCAGGCCCAGGCACGTGCCCACCTGCCCCCTGGAGGTGCATGCCTGGGGATCCTTGGATCTTGACGGTTTCCACACACGAGCAACACGTCCTGTAGAATCCTTCCCGTTACATTTTATCTGCACAATCGGAATGAATTTCAGGAACCAAAAAGTCACATTGAAAAATGTGACTTGGAAGCCGTCTAGCCCCAAAATGGCCATTTGGCATTCCGTTTTTGGTGACTGTGCGGCTGGTTTAAGGAGACATTTGGCTAAATATAAACCTGAGTTTCCAACTCTGCTTCCATCACCCCTTGCCGTGGGCTGCCGTTTGCCGTGAAAATGTTCGCACTGAGTTTCTTGGACGTGTGCACAGCTGCTGAATGGCTCCAATCTCTGCTGTAGACGACTTCGCACAGAGAGAGAGAAGACACCCTAACTTAAGAGCGTCGCTTCTGCCGTGTCTCAGAGCCCTGATGGCTGGCGCTTTCTCTCGCTCTTTCTCTGTGTGTGGCTAAAATAAGTCTATTTTCACGCTTGTTTACAAGACTGAGAACAAGTTGCTGAACAAGTTTGGCTAGGGGCAGGAGGAGAAAAGAAAAGTCTGCATGTTAAGCTCTTTATGCAGTGCAGGGAGGCGGAAACGAATTCTCCGCGCCAACTGTCTCCTATGAATTAAAAATGAGTGCCTGTCTCTCTGGCAGAACCGCGCTTGCATTGATTCCTGCAGAGCAGAAGTTGGGCAGAGCCAGCCTGAGGCTTGGGAGCGTTTGGGGGCTCACAGGAAGCTGCCTTCTACAGATCCGGACCCGTGGTCCCTCTAGCTCAGTGCAGACTCCACTGGCTGGCAGCTGCTCGCCAGGGTTTCAGGCACCAGGGATGGAAGCTGGGACCTTGTGCATGCAAAACAGCCGCTCTACCCATGAGCCACCTTCTCCAAAAACAAAGCAAGACTCCAGTCCTCATGGTTCTGAGCACAGGGGTAGTTTTAACGGGACCTTCTGCATGCAGAGCAGCTGTTCTCTACCACCCTTGACTGTTCACTGAGAATTGCTAGTCACCCAAAACTGTTTAGCAAGCACTGTCTTACTATCAGTGTTCATTTGCAGACAGATGCAGTAGGCATTATTTGTTCATGATAGCGCCCGTTGGGAGAACCTCTTCAGCTGTTGGACGGCACTTCATTTCCCTTGCTTCAGATCCCTCTGTGAAATCAACCCATCCCGTGAAGCCTTTGGCTGAGCCCTGTCGTTCTTGAGATCAGGAGATCTGCTTCACACCATGACAGAATCAGGCCTCCCGTGTGTTGGCCCCTAACCTTTGGAACTCCCTCCCACTGCACGTATCAGACAGGCGCCTTCTCTGTCGTCTTTTTGGCACCTACTTAATAAGTTCCTCTTTCAACAGCCTTCTAAAATCTCCACCCCAGCTTGCTTCTCTCTTATATGGGTCCAAGTTGATTTCAAGCAACTGCCGTTACGTTGAGACTGTGTTTTGTATTTTGTGTGTGTGTGTGTGTGTATATAGAGAGAGACTGCATATGCAGTTGTGTGTAACTGTTAATTATGTTTTGATCATGCCGCGAATTGCTTTGGGATGCCTCGTATGAAGCAATCCATGAACGAAATCAACAACAGCGCCTTGAATGACAACCTTTCTACGGCTGTTACATTAGAGATTGCTTTGGGATGCAGTTTGTAAATGAAATAGTGATAAATGTTGCTAAGCCAACCTATTGAGCATGTCTCCTTTGCCACCTTGTTTTTCAGGACAGTGTGAAAATACTAAGGCTGACCCTCCAGAATGACCTTCCTGGGGACAGGCGCGATCAAGGAAAGCAAAAGGTGAGTGGCTTGTGTGAATAAAGCCCCATCTGCTATGCTATTTTAGCAGCCACGACTGCCCCCAAAGAACCCTGGGAGCTGTAGTTTGTTGCGGGTGCTGAGAGTTGTCAGGTGGCCCACCCCCCAGTCCCCCTCACAGAGCTGCAGTTCTCAGCAGCTTGACTGAATCTTCCTTCCTAGGGAATTTTGGGAACTGTAACTGTGTGTTGCGGGAATTGGGGGGGGGGTCTCCTCACAACTCTCGGCACCCTTAAAATGCCACAGTTCCCAGGATCAGGGCCGGATTTAGGTTTGATGAGGCTCTGAGCTACTGAAGGTAATGGTGTCCTTTGTGTTGAATATATGCTATGTGGTAATTGATGGACCTAATCTCATCTAAAACCATTTGCACATCTCAAAATAATGTATTTTATCAAAGTAATGGTTGAACAATACAATTAAGAAGAAGTATATTTTTTTGGGGTGGGGGCAAGAGTGTGGGGCCCTAAGCTATAACTTGTTTAGCTTATACGTAAATCCGGCACTGTCCAGGATCCTTTGGGAAGAAGCCATGTTGGTTAATGTGGCATAAAAGAAAACTGGTACAGATATTGTGGGGAGTGATTTGGGAGTGGATCAGCCCCACCCTGAGCACTGTGACCCCCTGAAAATGACGTAGGGCTTAAACCAGGGATAGGGAGGGGGAATTTCAGCATTCAGGACCAGACACAGCCCTTGCCACGCCCCTCACCCGCAAGACTTTTGGCTTGGCTGGAATAAGCCCTTGAACTCTGCCTCTTGATGGCCTGAATGAGGAGAGGGAGGTGTGTTTGTGTCTATATATAGAAATCTCTGGGTTTTGTGGGGCTGGAGAGCTGCCTGATTTGCAAAGGTTTTTTTTAAAAAAAATTGTTATTAAAGTTAATATTAAAGCCAAGTCATGACAGTAAACTTCAAACGAAATTTAAAGCTGCAATATATCTTTGTCAGTTGCTACAGCATTATAAAATGTCCCTAATAATAAGCTTTGATTACACATTGCTGCTATGTTGGCTCCTTAAACGTTTTCAGTCAATATACCCTGTCCATAAGCATTCTTGGGATGGTGAGGGTATTTAAAGGTTTTTGATTTTCATTAATAAAAGGCGGGGGAGGAGACCAAATGCCGGTATGAGCAAGAAGGAAATTATTTCTTTGCATCTGAGAGTAAGATTCGGAGTCGGACCTAATAAAAGCAAGTGCCAAGTTGGGAGAAACTGACTGTTTAGCGATTTTGGAGGTCAGATAAAACTCCTTTTCCCAAAAGCACACTCCTGCCAGTCATGAAAATAGGAGCCTCGTTCTCCACAGCCTTTCCAGCATCCGGAATTGTTTTTAAAGATGGGTTGCGCCATATAGATTCCCATGCATTTCATTGATTTGCAGAGTTGAGAATCCTTTGCCCTGCTTGCTTTTGCATCTGGGCCTCCTTGAGTGCGGCCCCCACGAGGCTTCCCAGGAAGGAGTGTGGCCCTTGGGTCCCTCGCCACCTCCCTTTGAGCTTTCCCATCATTGACTTGGCTGTTTCAAAGCGCACGGCATGCCTCCCTGGATAGATCCAAAGGGAAAGTAGAAAAGGGAAGCTGCTCACACAAGGCCTCTCTCCCCCCCCCTTTGTTTTGTCTCCCTCAGCCGGTGGGAAGGGCCTTTGCCATGGTGGCCAACCGGCCCACAAACAACCATGCGTTGGCGTCGGAGTATGTCAAGTCCAACGAGGGCGACGAGGAAATCATCAAGGTGAGCTGGTGACGGATCTCGACTTTCGCCGAGTGGAGGCCGGCTGCTCTCTTTTTTGCAGACGGGGTGTTGTTCGTGAGCGAGAAATAGAAGGAAGGAACCGGCTTTTCAGGGAGGGTCTTGTAGGTTTTTTTTTGGGGGGGGGAGGTAGAGCGGCTACTTTCACAACCAGAAGGTCCCAGGTGCAAAAACGCAGCATCTCCAGGTAGGGTTGGGAGAGAGACCCTGCCTGAAGCTGCCAGTCAGTGTAGGAGCTATGTGCCCTGATGCTTCAGTGTAAGGCAACTTCTGGTGCCTCTGCTTAAAGCAGCCCTTTTGCTCAGAACCATAAGGACTGGAGTCTTGCTTCATTTTTAGGGGGAGTGTGTGTAGCTTGGTGGGAGAGTCCCTGCTTTGCATGCAGAAGGTTCTAGGTTCACCCCCCCCCCCCGGTATCTCCAGATGGGATTGGGAGAGGCTTCTTGAAACCCCGGAGAGCCGCTGCCAGCCAGTGTAGACAACACTGAGTTAGATAGACCCCAGGGACCTGGCTCTGTAGAAGGGCAGCTTCCCGTGTTCCTGTTTAAGGTCACGCCATACATTTAAAGCACCTGTCTTCCCCTCAAGGACTCCTTTTATTTTATTTTATTTTTGCTTTTCAGGTTTATACATTTCTCTAATTTTACAATCATTTTAACATTCCATAACTTGACTTCCTTCCCTCTCTTTCTGCAAATCCTTAAATTTATTTTTAATATCTTTTGCATATCCAAATTAACTTAATTTGTTTGTTTATTCATTTACTTTAAATATATACTCTTATGAAGCTGCAGGTTATTGCAATAATCCTGCCAATGTTCTTATCTGTTTACAATTTATCTATTAATATTCAATAAACCATTTCCACTCTTTTATAAAAAATTTGTTATGTTGATTTCTTATTCTTCCGGTAAGCTTCTCTGCATATTCCATAAGTTTTTGGATCCATTCTTCCTTTGCTTTCCCAGGATGCTTTGTAAGGGGAAGCCAGGTGCTGTGGCTCTGACTTCTTTTTAGAAACATGAGGACTAGAATCTTTGCTGTTAGGGGAAGGATTGCAGCTCAGCAGCAAGGCTGTGTAGGTGAAGCTTACAGAGGAGGCTATCTCCTTCCTGATGTTGCTGGACTCCAGCTCCCATTATCCCTGGTGACTTGGAGTCCAGCAACATCTGGAGGGCTCTGGCTTGCTCCCCAGCCCTGATCTGCCACCATTCCTCAAGCATGCGCCTGTCCCATCTTGTGCCGGGTTTGCCTCCTTCCTATCGGGGCTGCTTCCCTTCCCAATTCAAGGGCGTTGTGGTTTCTCCTCTGTGACTCAGGTCTACCTCAGAGCCCGAGCTGAGGACAGGGCCCAGAATGAAAAGAGCCTCCATCAGCTGAAAAGTGACGGCTGTCATCTCCAAGCGGTAATTAGTGTCCTTTGAAATAATGTGTGCTGGCAAGTAACGGGGAGGTAAATTTGCAAAACGGAAGAAGCAGGTGGCACAGACTCTCAACGGGGCACTGAAGGTTTTTTTTTGTGTGTGTGTGTGTGTGTGTAGGCAGAAAGAACATACAGTGGTGCCTCGCTAGATGAGTGCCCTGTAGGACGGATTTTTCACTTAACGAATAGGTTTTGCGATCGGAGGTTGCCTCGCAAGACGACAAGGTTTTCTATGGCCGCCGCTTTGTCTTGTGAAGTGTGGCCATAAAAACCTCCGATCACAAAACCTAGCGAAAGGGGCATTTGTCTAGCGAAAGGGGAACCAGCTGTAGCAAGGGAAGAAGGCAAAGGAAGATCAGCTGAGAGGCGCTGACGGCTGGTTCCCCTTTGTGTTCCGCTGGTCTCTGCTGGTTGCCGCGAGCAGTGAGGGGCAACCGGCAGAGACCAGCGGAACACTAGCGCGGGAAGAAGGCAAAGGTCTTCCCCCTGCCGCCTGTCCGATCCAGGTGGGAGGCGGCGGCGAGGAGAAGAGCTTCTCCCGCCGCCGCCTCTCACCGGGCACAGCCGGCATGCGGCACAGCTTCGGAAGTCTCTGAAGCTGTGCCCCATGCCAGGGAAGGCAGGCGAGGCGGCGGCCAGGAGAAGAGAGCTTCTTCCCCGCTGCCGCCTCGCACACAGCCGGCATCGGACGGGGCTTCGGAGACCTTCGAAGCCCCGTCGCATGCCGCCGCCAGTCCCCCAGAGCCCATAGGAACGCATTGATTAAGTTTCAATGCATTCCTATGGGAAACTGGGACTCGCCAGACGAAAAATTCATTACACGAATTGACCCGTGGAATGAATTAAATTTGTCTAGCGAGGCACCACTGTAAATATTTTTGAAGTTTACTGCAGCGGCTGAAGAGGCAAGCAACTTTTCAGTTACAGCCAGAAAGGGAGGCTTGTCTCTTCAGCAGTTTGGTAGAAACCTGTGGGTGCCCCGTATATTTTTCTCCCCTCTCCACCAATGCACAGATTCCCTCCCAGAAAAAAAATATTTGCACATTGTTGCTGATACATTCTGCAAATACAGTACTTGGGGGAGTAAGGAAGGCCCTTAAGACAAAGTTGCAAAACGCAAACCTTTGTGCAGAGGAACGCCTTGTGTTGGAGCTTGGCTTTAGAAATCTGCTCCGCCTAACTGGCACCAAAGGGTGTTTTCTCCCCCCCCCCTTTTGCATCAAGAAGCTCGCTGACTCACGCCCGCCTTAGAAGCACTGCCGGATTCAAGGCCCTAATTGCTTTGTTAGCTGGAAAGGATCTGTCAGGAATTGCCTTCTGTGTTTTGTCTGCCTGTCTTGGCCCAGCTGCCTGCATGCCACACCTCGCAGCGCAGCGCAGCGAGGGTGAAGGTGTTGGCGGTTCCTTTGGCAGGGTCCCCTGCCTTTCCCAAGAGTTTTGGGAAGTCTTCCACTGCTCGGTTCTTTCAGAGATGAAAAACTCAGAAGGAGGTAAGGCTGAGCCAGAGGAGGAGCAAGAGTGAGGGTTTGGTTATGTTTATATCCCATCTTTCCTTTGAGGAATTCAAGGGCGATGTACAGGTCCACCCCCCAAAAAAAAATTCCCAGAATTTATCTCGCATCACAACAACCCTGTGAGGTCGGCCAAGCTGAGAGGTGGTGATGGGGGTCTGTGTGTGTTTGTGTGTCGGAGTGAAGAGCCCAGCAGAAGTGGGGAGTGCCTGGCAACGCAGCTTTGAAATGTTGAGTCCGCCATCTTGATTCAAAATGGCACCCAACAGTATCTGGGCATAGAGAAAACCCTGTTCCTCTGTCCCACGGACCGCCTTGCCAAGTCTGTCCCACGTTTTGGTTACAAAACGTTAAGGGCTCCAAATCGCTGCAGTTCTAAAAAGTTGAGTCTGCCATTTTGTTTACAGGTGGCTCCCCAAAATGGAGATAATTCTGCTCCTTTACCTCAGGAACCATAGTTCAATTGCAGACACAGAGCCACTGTTATTCAGTTGCGTATTAATGCTTATTAACTTTATACTGATGGCGTCTATTATTATAATCGTTTATTAATAAAACAATGAAGAGATTGCTATACTACCCTTCACCAAAAATGGTCACAGGGCAATTTGAAAGAAAACTAAAAAGCATTAAAATTATAGTAATAAATTGCATTAAAAAATGCTTTCAAAAACTGTCCTAAAAATGACGTAACCCGTCAGCTGCTAAAAGCCTGGCGATAAATGTGGTTTCTTTACCTGGAGGAATAAAAGGGTGTGAGAAACGCCTCTCTGTGGAGGTCTGTCACGAAAGAGGTGTTGTTCTGGTCCCTTTTTCCATTTTATTTTACTTTATTTGTGTGTATGTCTTTAAACACAGAAAACACTGGACAAGCCGAATGGGATCCGTCCTCACAGAACTACCTCATTTCGCAGCATGTCACTATGCCAGGTCCGTGCACGAGAGTCTCTGGCTGTGGGGGTGGGTTGGTGGGGGGCGGTTGGCGTTCACAGGTGGCCTCCATGTCTGGAAGAACTGAGGTTGCGGAGAAACTGGGCTGGTCCCAAAAGGGCCGGCTTGTTCACTCGCTCTGACCTAGAGCTGAAGTTAGGGGGGAGAGGAGGCAGTGTGGTGCAACGGTTAGAGCCTCAAGCCAGTGGGGTAGGGAATCCTCACTGCCGCTGGGTAATTTTTGGAGCTCCCGGCCTCTCGAGGTTGCAGCAAGGAGAAGCTGGGAAAGTGAAAGCCCTGTACCTTGCCTTGGAACTTCTTGGGGAGGAAAGATGTTAATGCAATTAATAAATGCCGTGGGAAAGGTGTCACTCGTTTGCACATTATTTATTACCGTATTTATAGCTCCCTTTCTCTTCACACCCCCCCTCACCTCACAACAACCCTGTGAGGTAGGTTAGGCTCAGAGATGCTGGCCGGCCCAGGGTCACCCCAGTGGGGATTTGACGCCTAGTCCGGCACTCTAACCACTGCACCACCCTGGATGTCAGCATCAAATGGGGAGATGGGAGTCTATCGTTTCCTTGGCAGTTCAGGGGTGGGGAGATCTCAGACCGGGGGGGGGGGGCTAAATGTGCCCCTCCAGGCCTTTGTGTCTGGTCTTTGCCTGGCTGGAGAGTGTCCTTCAATCCTGTCTCTTGCTTACTTGGATGAAGGACGGAGAACGAAGCCTGAATGTACCTATCATAAGAAGGCGAAACATTCCCTTTCATTGCTCCGCCCACTTTTGCTTCTGGCCCCTCCCACTGCTGGTGTGCGGCCCTCGGGAGACTGCCCCCAAAAGGGAATGTGGCCCTCCGGCCGAAAAAGGTCCCCCCTGCTCAAAAACCTCCCCTCCCCTCAGGATGAGCCGACGTACCCCGGAGAAGACATCTCGATAATGCGGGAGACCACCAAGAAGCTGTTCACGAAACTGCAGGAGGCCGAGAAGCGGCACCAGTCGGACAGAGCCGCCTATGAGGTCAGAACACAAGAAGAGCTTGCTGGATCAGGCCAATGGTTCCCAAACGTTTTTGGGGGTCGGCGCTCCCTTGATTCCATAAGCTCACCCCCAGGGCCCACAACCTTACCCTACAAAAATCATTATTCAGAATTGCAATTTGAACGGCCCACTGAGGAAGATCATAGCACAATAACATTCAAAGCTGGCACAATTAATTGCACATTTATTCAAAAGTTTAGCTTGAGTAATTCAACAAAATTGTTGAACTTGATCCAGGGATAGCGGCTTTCCAAAGTGTGACAGTCATTTACACCTCCAGGATCCCTGTGTAGGGCTGGTCGATACTTGGTTTTCAGAGTTGCGCTATATCACCAGCTAAACATTGCGATATACAGTTATGCCTTGGATCCTGGACTCGGGATGTTTTGGCTCCCGAACGATTGAAACCTGGAAGTGAGTGTTCTAGTTTTTGAACGTTCTTTTGGAACCTGAACCTCTGACGCGGCTTCATGCAGCCAATCAGAAGCCGCGATTTGGTTTTCAAACGTTTTGGAAGTCGAACGGCCTTCCAGAATGGATTCCGTTCAACTTCCAAGATACAACTGTACTGATATGTCACAGTGTCTGAAATAAGGATGGAGCTATGTAGAGGCATTGGCTGGCACACATCACCCCTCCTCAAACCCTGCTAGGTAATCTCCCCCCCCCCCAGGAGTGGTACTGTCCATTTTGAGAACCATTGATCTGGCCCAACATCCTCTCTTCAGCCACACCTAGGAGGCCCGTGGCTCTGCATCCTCAATCGTGGTTGCAAGGACCACCCCCTCTGAGGCTGCGCTGCGGGCTTGGTGAGATGCTTGAGCTGTGGGCCAGGGAGGGGGGTACCTCGTCATGGCCTCCACATTGATGGTTGTCATCCTGTTGGGGTGAACAGTGCAATTTTGCTCACCGTGTGTGAAACTGTCGACATGCATGCAAACGTGCCCCCCCCTTCTTGCAGACATCCATTTCCCATTATCGGAGGGAAGCCGAACATTCGGGAGCAGCTCTCAGGAGGGCGGAGCTGGACTTGGAAGAGAAGGATTTGAAGCTGGAGGAACTGCAGAGACTCTTGACAGGAATGGAGAAGGTACTTGCCTGACGGAAGACCCTGGCGGTTGTCTGCAGGGTAGATTGGTGCAGCGAAAGCTGTTGCACCACTGGGCTAAAATCGGGGAGAGCGCAAAATCTCTTGGTTTGGTGATGCATCTAATTGTACCTTTTGTTTTATTCAATTCAGGACCCTCTTTTCTCTAGTTGTTTCCTATTTCTATTCCAAGCAGGAAATGGCATTAAACCAGTCTAGCCAGCTTATCAGGGACCAAACAGTGCTTTAGACCCTGGAAAGGAGCAGCCGTAGACCAGAATGCCATATACTGTGTGTGTATGTATATGTATATGTGTGTGTATATATATATGTGTGTATATATATATATATATATATATATATATATATATATATGTAATGATACCATTCAACCAAAAGCATGCTGATTTACAGCTTAAAGCAGCATTTCCAACCGTGGGCTTCCAGCTGTTTTTGGACTACAATTCCCATCATCCCTAGCTAGCAAGACCAGTTGTCAGGGATGATGAGAATGGGAGTCCAAAAACAGCTGGGGGGACCCAAGGCTGGGAAACATTGGCTTAAAGTACCAGCTCCTCTGCCACACCTGTAAGAAGAACTGTCTCCTTTTCGTCCTCTGTGAATCCGCCCTGTCCTCTTTTAAAGACATTCAAGTTGGCAGGTGTCACTAGCGAGAGCAAATTATGTGCGTACTGTGGGTCAGGAATTCTGCCCAGCCCCACGGCGTTCTCTGTTCTTCCCCTCCCTAGGCGTAGCTTTCCGTATTTTTGCAAGGACCTGAGAGCCTCGCGGCAGCCACCTTACTCCTGCTTGCCCTTCTCTTCCCGTTGCAGGAGCACAAAACTCTGCTGCAGAAGATGAGAGATGACGAGTCGGAGCTGGAGCAGCTGCGGAGCCTCGAGAAGGACAAAGTTGCTGAGCAGGAAAGGTGAGAGGCGCTCGGCTCACGAATTGTAGAGATGCGGCGGCAGCTGAGCCCCAGGCGTGGATCTGTGGGGCTGGGGACTTGTGTGACTGGCCGCCCTGGGAAAGAGGGCTGCTGGGCTTGCGTCCAATAGGGTTTTGTGATGGATAGCACAGAACAGGGCGTGGGGTGGGGGAGATAATTGGCAACTCCCCATTTACACACGGGTTACATTCCGAGGCACAACACGTTTAAGTGAAATCACGTATATTGGAACACCATAGGAAAAACCGGCAAACACCCTCCAAACTTTAAAAAACCCAAACCAAACTCCACTGTGATCACTCCTTTCAAACCTGCTTGCTCAAACTCCCAATGCTCCATGGACCTCAAGGGTCAGTGCTGGGATTGCTAGATGCCATTTTTGAGTCATTTTTGCCATTTCTGTGCTTTCTTGGGGCTGTTTTCGCCCCTTTTTATGCCGCGTCTTGAGTTTGCAGCGATGCACGCATGTGCCCCGAGAGCGTGTAAATGGGGAGTTGCCCGTGCAGCCACTTTTCAAGCTGGAACGAAAAGCGGGACCTTACAAAACTGGCTTTTGCATAACCTGCGGCCTCTTTCTCCTCTTCTTCTTCGTCCTCCTGCTCTCAGATCGGCCAAACTGGAGAAGGAAGTTGCCACTTTGCGGGAGAAGATCCATCACTTGGACGACATGCTCAAGAGCCAGCAGAGGAAGGTCCGGCAGATGATTGAGCAGGTGGGTGCTCGGGATGAGCTGTGCACTGCGGCTGGGATGGAGCATTTGGGGGGTCTTGCCCCCTTCCTGAGTTTGGGGTTATGCAACCTGCTTCTTTTTCCTTCCTCCAACCGTCCCCCGCCGCTTGCCGGCAACGTGACTCCTGCTGCCTCCAGAGGTAATGTGCTAGACCCGAGTGTAATATAAAGAGCAGGATGAATCCACCATCCTTGTTCCCTCTCTGCTCTCAGCTCCGTCCCTGCCTGGCTTCCTACTTAACAACCAGTACGAGGGGTGGCCCTGCCTGTTCCTCCTCACCCTTGGTCTCAACATTGCCCCTTGTAGAACTTGGCAGGTAGGAGGAAAAAGGGGACAAAAGTAGAGGAAGTTGGCTCCACCTCCCATTAGCTCTGGCGCCGCCTCCCGTTGGCTCTGGCTCCGCCTCCTGTTGGCTCTGGCTCCGCCTCCTGTTGGGATTCGTTCACTGCCTTCTTCCCCACCTGTCACAGTAGGCACCAGGCTGCCACTGGGAGTAACCCCAAAAGAGCATTTTTGCGTATCTGCTCTTAACTATTTTACTCTGGAGAGTTTACATATCACTTGAATGTCAAAAAGCTAATCAGACCGCAAAGCGGATTACAGAGAGAATAAAGCAAGGAAATCATCAGTTTTTCAAAAACCTGTCGAACAATTGTTTAAAACCTTCCAAAAAATAATTAATGATGAGCTATAAAAAGCCATATTAAAACACACATCAATGCTCTGCATGTCTGGATAGGCTTGTCTTTGTACATCTGTAGGTCTAGACGGTGAAAGTGAGCTAACAGCCAAACATAACAGAAACCAGATGGTAAGATTGAAAAATAAAAAAGAGAGTGTCTCTCCGCCTTTAAAACCAGCCATGTGTGTATCTCCCTGACTTGGGAAAGAGTTAAATCTTAAGTCCTGTGCCAATTAATTTAGCTTCTGTTTGATTTAAAACTGACCTCCCAGCTTTTGAGTGACTCACACCTCAAAAAGACTCCAGTAACTAAGCCCTTTTCATGGTGGCGTCTGGGGCTAGTGCAGTGAAAGTTGTCTTTCTCTCTCTCAGAAAGTTCTGCAAATCTCCAGAGGATTAGGGATTCAGACTTAAATTGTGTTAGAAAAACCTTTCTAAATAAACTCCACGCAGCTGAGAGACCAGCAGCTTTTGGAGCCTCCCAGCTGGTCATTAGAACAACTTTTGCAACTTACGGGCTTGAAGTCGAGTTTCCTTATTTCCTCTTCCCTCCCAATCGGTTTTCCTTGTGTGTTGCGACTTTTTAGATTGTAAGCCTATGGGGAGGGGCTGTTGTGTTTTTAATATGATTTATAAGCTGCTCTAGGAGCCTGATTAGTCAGGCAGCATGAATTAACTACACAGAGAGAGTTCAGGCATTTCCGTGTCATAGGTGGTAGTGGATTACAACTGCATTCCTGACCCTTGACCCTGTGGGCTGCTGGGAGTTGAAGTCCAGCAACATCAGGAGCTTTCTGCAAATTCCTCACCCCTGCTTCGACTCCTCACATCACAAGAGTTGAAGTTTGCTGTTGCATCTTTGCTTTGAGATCTCTCTCTCCCCCACCTTCCCCAAGATTACAGATCCCACTTTCTCTGGGGGTGGGGGAGCTAGTTTTAAACCCCTGGTGCAACTTACCTGGGCCATTTTGGGGCATGTTTTCAGCTTTTCTGGAGACTCCAGGGCTGTGCATTTCTAACAATCCTCTTTCTCCACAGCTTCAAAACTCCAAGACGGTGATTCAGTCGAAAGACACAATAATCCAAGAACTCAAAGAACGTGTGGCCTACCTAGAGGCTGAGGTAGGCAGCCATTTTTATTAAAGTTCTGAATCCCGTTGCCTGCAAGATGTTGACATGAAAGGGCCTAAGTTTTCTCATAAGTTGTTTTTCTATGCATTGAGTAGGGCTAACATTGGCTGCAAACCCATATAGTCAACAGCCTCCCCTTTTAGAGCCATCCAGCGCAGTCCCCCCCCCCCCAGCTCACCTTGTAGAGATCATATTTCTCCCCACGGTGTTTGTATGTATGGCTCCAGATTTTATCCAACGTTAGTCCTGCTCAGACTCATTGAAATCAACATGCCTAACTTAGGTCCGTTAATTTTGGTGGAGGTCTACGCTGAGTAGGACTTAGTAGGGCACCACCCCTGAAGCCCACATTTTGGATGCACTTCTTACGTATGAGATGCTCTTTTAAGAACGTAAAATGCACCGCTAATACTGCTCAGTGCATTCACCTGTAAAAACAAGGCATGGCGTATGCAGCCTTTTAAAAAAAACCCCTATTTTTGCACTTGCTTTAAGGCTGCACACTCAGCCTTAAAAACACCTATTTTTGCACATGTGTTCCCATTGTGAAATCTGGAGAAAATGTGTAACGCAGTTTTGGGGTGGGGTGGGGGTTACATTTCGATTTTGCAAGTTCGCAATCTGGGTGGTGAAAGCAGACCAAGCGCATTCCTTCCCCCAGAAGAGCCCTTGGCTTGGCTGCCCCCTGGTGGGGCATCTGCGGTGCTACGGGAATGCCGACCGGGTCCAGAGCAACCTGACTCTAGGTGTGTTCAAAGGACACGCAGGCACAAATTTGACTTGCAGGTGGGACTCCTGTCCCCCCCCACCACCACCACAATGAGCATCAAAACAGGAAATGGTGCCATCAAAGAGAAATTTAATACAAATTTTGGCAGTTTCTGCCAAATGCATCGTTTTTCTTGGAAGTCCTGGCACGTCCCGACCATAACGTTTTGCTCTCGTTACTGAAATGCCGTTTGTCCTTCCAGTGCTTAAGGCCAGTTCTGTCTGCCTCCCTTTTCCCTGAGCGAAATGTTGCCAGTTCATTTAGACCAGCCCCCTGCAATTCATCCCTTTCACTCTCGTGTTTCTCCCTTCAGAACCTTGAGATGCACGACCGGATGGAGCACCTCATTGAAAAGCAGGCCCAGAGCTCCGGGGTCCACAATGCAAGGCCCCGCTCCAAATCAGAGTACGTCAGCAGGTGAGCGGCTGGGAGAGGGGGAAGGGTGGAGGGGCAGTGGCAGCCGGCCTGGGGTGGAATAATAATAATAATAATAATAATAATAATAATAATAATAATAATAATAATAATATTTGTGTCCCACCCTCCTCCCTGGCCAGAGCGGCTAACATCATATAAATAAGACAATATGCATAATACAATATGCAAATAAAATAACACTCAACATTCATTAAAATAATCTGGAATAATATTAAATATCAGCATTTCAAGATTAAACAGAAATCCACTCTACCAGTTACAATAAGTAATTTCCCAACTCCAATCAATAAAACTGTTTAGGGAGGCTTTTAATGTTTAATAGATTATTTTATTTTATTTTTCTGTTGGAAGCCGCCCAGAGTTGGAAGCCCCAGGGAAACCCAACCAGATGGGCGGGGTATAAATAAATAAATTATTATTATTATTATTATTATTATTATTATTATTATACAACAGCAAGCCACTGTGCACAACATAATACAATCCAAAATGAGAAGCAGAGACTGGGGGGTGGGGCAAGGCAGGTGGAAAGAGGCCTTACCTGATGGGGTCTCTCCCCTCTCCCCCTACACTCTCCGAGCCACCAGCCCCTTTGGTGCACCCCACTTCTCTTTCCCCTCCCCAAAGTGACTTGCATGTTCCTAAAATGTGAATAGCTTAACATGCCTTCAAAGCGATGGGACAGAATACCTAGGAAGTGCTCATCCGCACATTCAGTTCACTGCAAAAAGGGCCGGGGAACAGACTCTTGCCTAAAACCCTGGAAGAGGTGCTGCCAGTCAGCGTCGACGATGGTGAGCTAGATTGGCAAGGCAGCTTCCTGTTTTCCTCTTTGAACCCTTGATTCAGAACCATGGGGACTGGGATCTTGACATTCCCCAAGTGCAGGTATGCAGACAACAACCTCCAAATAGGCCCGTGTGGGCAAGTTACCTCCACGTTTCCTGATGTAGACTTATTCTCTAAAACCTCTCTCCCTCCCCTCTGTCTTCTCTCTCCTGCAGCAAACGGCTCACCAAGTCTCTGGGCCCCAAACCTTTGCCTCTCATCCGAGTGCTGGAAACATGAACTCAAACTCCTCTCCCCCGCTCCCCGAAAAAGGAACCCTCTGCAAACTCGCCGGGCCCTTAGTCCGTTGCCAGCTGCTTCGCCCTTGCTGCTCGCTCCCCAGAGGCAACCAACTCCCTTGTAGCATGCGGTGGGATTATCTGGGTAGCCCCATCCGCCCAGCAGCATGGCCTGCTTGAAGCTGCAAAACAGAAAAAAAGAAGGATTTTCTTTAAAGGGTTTGATCGGGACGGGACGTGAGGACGTTTGAAGGTCAAGAGGACGCTTTCGCCCCACCCAAAAGCCGCAAGAAGGAAGCTTTGCATTCCTTGCAATTGATCTGTAAGGCTGGTCCCTTTTTGGAAAGACAGTGCCTTTTTAGTAATTATTATACATATATATATATAATTATATATGTCATGTATATATATATTAGCTCCGTCCAGTGCTAGGAAGTTCAGTTTTTATCCCCGTTCAAGCCAGTACACCCATCAAGGGTTATTTTCAGATTATTAGTAACAGTTTAAAGGCGCATTGGGTTTGACAAAATTGAGGAGGGAAGATGTGTCCTGGTTTCTTGCCTCTTCCCGCCTCCGAAAGAATATGTCTCGGCGACTGCCCATCCACCTCTCAGGCGGAGAGTCAACCTCTCCTGTCAATCTCAGCCCAGCCCCGTAGAGAACAGAGACTACCCCAGGTCTGCATTTAATCCTGTCGGTTGGCCGTGCCGTGCCGTGGTGGAATGTAGAGGATTGACTCGTATAATGTAATCTAGCATTGTGTGAATGTAGAAATAAATACTGAGTTGAGTGTTTAAAAAAAGAAGAGGTGTTTCGTATGCCTTAAAGCAGGGGTCAGCAAACTTTTTCACCAGGGGGCCGGTTCACTGTCCCTCAGACCTTGTGGAGGGCCAGACTTTTTTTTTTTTGGGTGGGAGAAATGAACAGATTCCTATGCCCCACAAATAACCCAGAGATGCATTTTAAATAAAAGGGCACATTCTACTCATGTAAAAACATGCTGATTCCTGGACCGTCTGCGGCATGGATTTAGAAGGCGATTGCACCCATGGTCACGGGGAAGGGGAAACGCCAGCAGCCAACAACATCCCCATCGCATGCAGAAACCACCCCAGGTTTTCAATTCTGTTTAGTGCACCCTGTAATACTGAAACTGGAGGGAAGCCTGCTTTGTGAAGGCTTGTGTCAGGAATCTGAGGCAGGAATACCTGGAAACAAACCCTACTGTGTTCCAATTCAGCAAAGATGGGACCAAATGAAGGCTGTTCATTTGATCCCGCAAGGCTCCCTCTCCTGTATGGTGGAGCGATGTCCTGCTAGCTGCACCCAGGGATGTGTGTCCCCTGCATGCGAAAAATGCAAACTTTTACCTACCCAGGTGCCCATCCAGGTGCCCATTGCAGGCGGGCCTTCCAGGCAAACGTGCTGTTACAGAGATTTGAGTGCAGAACAACAACAACACGCGCAACCCTGCTCTGTTTCCCCTTAAGCCGACGCAGCTGTGAGCATTTGCAAACATTGACTCAATTTGCTTCCCATTAGCCCATATGTGTTGACAATCAAATGCGCAAGCTGTTAATTAATATCGCCCACTTCTACTCTTCTGGTTGGCGGGTGACTGGGAGGAGAAGGGTGCTTCTTGCCTTTTGGAATAGGTTTCCCTGAGTCTCCGAGGAAAATGCAGACAGGTATAAAGGGAACTCTGGGAATTGTAGCTCCGGGAAGGGGGAACAGAGATCTAAGAATTCTCAGCACCGTTAACAAACTATAACTCCCACAATTCTTTGGTGTGGTGGTGGTGGGGAACCATGGCTGTTTAGAATTTATGGTGGCCGTAGCTATGTCCACAAATTTCAGTGGGTCTGCTCTGAGTATGACCAATGCAAGATAACAGCCGTAATGCCCAAAATTGTTTATAAAACAGAAAAACAGGGTACAGTTTAATTTTTCTGTGTGTGCACAGTCTGTTACCTGAGCAGGAAAGTAGCACTGAATATGGAAAGGTTAATTTATAAACGTCAGTGTATGATCTAGTTGGGATTCCTGCCTTGTAGGGGGTTGGACTAGATGACCCTTGGAGGACCCTTCCAACTCATATGATTGATTCTATGACTCTAAATAACATGGCTATCATAATAATAGCAAATGTTGTCAGCAAAACTCTGTTTTATTTTTATTTTATTTTCATGGTTGGGTTTAGGAAACGTTGCATGCTGGGGAATTCGAAGGGGAAATAACCAAGCCAGGCACCAGCGCTGTGGTTGCCCATAGCAACCTGTTAACCACGCCCCTCAGCGGAACTACAACCCCCGAAAGGCCTTGCGCGAAAGAGGCGGGGCATGCCTTCCTCGCGAGGAACGGAGAACGTAGCTAACAATTTTTTCCTTTCAGCAGCCGCCGGCGTGTCCTAGTCTGCCTGTCTCTATCCCCGCACTTCAACTCCCATGAGCCATTGCAGCAAAGGCGCGTGCGCAGTCTTGGCAGAGCGACGCCCGGAGGACTGTTTCAGAACATAGCGCAGACTTACTGCTGCCCTGGACTGCAAGTCCCATGAAGCTCTGCGACGAGGATTTAGGACTCCGTAGCTCTAATTAATGAGCAATTAATAATTGAGATCATTAATTAACATGCAGTACCTAGTGTTTATTAGAACATGGAGAGGGAATTGCATTTCCCCCCCCCTTCTCCCTCATTTTGGATGTTACTTGCCCAAAATTGCAAATCCTAACATTTCCTCCCCCCTAGGGTAAAACTCCTATGAGGGTTGGTAGCTCCAGCGCGAAAGGAAGGATGCACATTCCCCTCCAGCTCGGACAACAGTGATTTTAGACACTGGACGTAATGGTCTTTTGGGAAGGGAGGCACTATGACACTCTTTAGATGGTAAAGACTGTTGCTTCTAATGTTGCAACTCTCTCCACCTTTTTATTGGAATAATTAGAATTTCTTTATGGCTTTCATGTCCCATCCTTTAGCCAAAAAAGGCTCAAAGTCTGTGTATACCTCAGCAGCTCAAAACACAGATAGACCGTTCTTTTCCCCCTGTTTGGTTCAAAGCTGTTTTTGTGGGAGAAATGCAGGATTTCATAGAATCGTGGTGGCTAACCTTGGGAGTGCATTTGATGCAGACCCAGGTGGCGCTGTGGTTAAACCACTGAGCCTAGGGCTTGCTGATCAGAAGGTCGGCGGTTCGAATCCCTGTGACGGGGTGAGCTCCCGTTGCTTGGTCCCAGCTCCTGCCAACCTAGCAGTTCGAAAGCACGGCAAAATGCAAGTAGATAAATAGGAACCGCTACAGCGGGAAGGTAAACGGCGTTTCCATGTGCTGCTCTGGTTTGCCAGAAGCGGCTTTGTCATGCTGGCCACATGACCTGGAAGCTATACGCCGGCTCCCTCGGCCAATAACGCGAGATTAGCGCGCAACCCCAGAGTCGGTCACGACTGGACCTAATAGTCAGGGGTCCCTTTACCTTTACATGGAAGTTACGTACACAGCCTCGGAGTGGCTTGCGAAAATGAGCATTGAGGTAGTTCCTGCCCTCAGGCTTACAATTTAAAAACACACAAGGAAAAAAGGAATGGGGAGGGAGGAAAGGAAAAGCTTATGCTTATGCTGTGAAGCGCGGAAGTCTCAAAGCATTTTAGTTCATTGTAAATTAACTAGGACCTGATTTTCGTATAGCAGTTCAAATTGGCACTCTAATAATAATAATAATAATAATCCATTTAATTTTTTTTGGCGAATTACTGCCTCGAATCTAGACCAACCTACCACACAGGCAAATTAAAAAAATTCCTTCAGTAGCACCTTAAAGACCAACTAAGTTTATATTTTGGTATGAGCTTTCGTGTGCATGCACACTTCTTCAGATACACCTAGTGAAAGCTCATACCAAAATATAAACTTAGTTGGTCTTTAAGGTGCTACTGAAGGAATTTTTTTATTTTGCTTCGACTCAGACCAACACGGCTACCTACCTGTAACTACCA